>NC_079563.1:20275348-20282848 GCF_015846415.1 Triplophysa dalaica | reverse complement strand
TTAAAAAAAGGGTTGAATATAAACATTTTACATACTGAAGAAATTGAAAAAGGAAGAGTATTATTACTAAAAATAAAGTATGGAGAAAATGTTTTTGTTCTAGTGAATGTGTATGCCCCAAATAATGGAATGGAAAGAGTAAGAGTATTTGATCAATTAGATAAAGCACTTCAAAATTTTGATGATGACACTTGGTTAATGTTAGGAGGGGACTGGAACTGTACTATTAATTTTGTAATTGATAGGAATGGTGAAGAGCCACATAGTCACTCTAGTAAACTATTATCTAATATAATGGGAAAGCATGATTTAATTGATGTATGGAGGAGGAGGAACATTGGAGTGAGACGGTATACATGGATTAAAGTTGTAGAAAATACGGTTAGTGGGGCTAGACTGGACAGGTTCTATTTAAGTAAGATGGTAGAAAATAGGGTAATGAGTGCATCAGTGTTGCCGAATGGGCTTTCTGATCATCATCTAATTATGTTTGATTTCAATATAAAGAAAACTTCAAAACCAAGGTATTATTGGCATTTCAATGAAAAAATGCTAAAAGATTCATTCTTTTGTGATAGTTTTAAGTTGTTTTGGGAGAAATGGAAAGAAAGAAAATGTGAGTTTGAAAACCTTAGTCAATGGTGGGATGTGGGCAAGGTGCAAATTAAAGAGTTTTGTCAGAATGTTTCCTATTGTAATTTTATGAATATGAAAAAAACTATACAAAGTTTGCAAAGGGAAATTGAGTGTCTGGAAGAGGACTTGACAAAAAATGAAAGAGCACAGGACAATGGCACATTTTTAAAAAAGAAAAAGAAGGAACTTGGACTTCTGCTACAAGAACAAGTGAAAGGGGCACTTATAAGATCAAGGATTTGTTCCATCAAAGACATGGATGCCCCAACTTCATATTTTTTTAATCTGGAAAAAAAGACTGTTCAGTATAAACAGATGCATCATCTTCGTTGCCAAAATGGAAATATAATAACAAATCCAGCTGAAATGAGGAAGTTGGCGATGGACTTTTATTCTGTGTTGTATAGTGCTGAGGAATGTGATCCAGACAGTGCAAAAGATTTACTGAAGGATTTACCACAGTTGGGGAAAGAAAAAAGTAAAGCCTTGGATGCCATAATTACATATGGAGAGTTAACAGAAGCAGTGCAGCAGTTGTCTATGGGGCGTTCTCCAGGAATAGATGGATTAACAGCTGAGTTTTATAAACATTTCTGGGGAATACTAGGAGAAGATTTGTATGAGGTTGTAGTAGAATGTTTGGAAAATAAAGTACTTCCTGTTAGTTGTAGGAGGGCAGTAATTTCGCTGTTACCAAAAAAAGGAGATTTAGGATTTTTAAAGAATTGGAGGCCAGTATCCTTGTTATGTCTAGACTACAAAATATTTTCAAAATCTATTGCAAATAGGCTTAAAAATGTTTTAAACTTGTTGATACATAAAGATCAGACATATTGTGTACCGAACCAATCAATAATGGACAATTTGTTTTTCCTAAGAGATGTGATTGATTGTGGTGTTATTAATAATTCTAATTTGGGTGTCTTGTCATTAGACCAGGAAAAAGCATTTGATAGGGTAGACCATGACTATCTTTTTAATGTGTTAAAGAGTTTTGGAATCGGCGATCAATTCATTTCTTATGTTAAATTGTTATACTTTGATGTATCAGTGTTAATCAAGGTTGGTGGGGGAATAAGTGCCCCAGTAGCGGTCACTCGAGGAATTCGCCAGGGTTGTCCCCTTTCTGGGCAATTATATAGTCTCGTAATCGAGCCCCTGCTATGTAAATTAAGGAGAGGTTTGGGTGGTTTTTCAATTAGAGGTGTAAAAGAAACTTTCAAGGTGTGTATGTCCGCTTATGCCGATGATGTAACTGTGTGTATTTCAGGACAAAATGATGTAATAGCTTTGGAAACAAGTATTAGGCAATACGAGATGGCTTCCTCAGCTAAAGTTAACTGGGAGAAAAGTGAGGGGTTCATCATTGGCCAGTGGAGCGACACTGGACCCCCGAAACTTCCAGGAGGACTAATCTGGGGGAGGGAGGGCATAAAAGTGTTAGGTGTTTTTTTAGGAAAGGAAAGTTTTAAGATAAAAAATTGGGAGGGAATGCTGGAGAAGGTAGTGACACGATTGTCTAAATGGAAATGGCTATTACCACAATTATCCTACAGAGGAAGGGTTCTGGTGGCAAACAATTTGGCAGCGTCTACGCTTTGGCACAAAGTTATCGTCCTGGAACCACCAAGTGAACTCATTTGTAACATACAGAGAAAAATCGTTGACTTTTTCTGGAGTGGTGAACACTGGACTCGGGCTGCAGTGCTCTACTTACCGGTACATGAAGGTGGTCAAGGACTGGTGGACGTAAAGAGTCGAATTGTCGCTTTCAGGCTGCAAGCTGTGCAGAAATTTCTCTATCAAGAAGATTTAGCGTGGACACCGACGGCATGTGCATTCCTGCAGAAGGTTGAGAGTTTTGGACTTGACAAACACTTGTTTTTACTAAAAATGGATGGGGTGAGAATGGACAATCTCTCTTCTTTCTACAAATCAATGTTGCAGGCTTGGACTAAGGTCTTAAAGGTGGAGAGAAACTTGAATGAGCTTGAGGACTGGATTAATGAAGAACCACTCTTTCATAATCCGTTGATTCAGACCCGTTTTTTATCATCAGTAAGCATTCGGAGAACTCTTGTAAAGAATGGAGTCACCAAACTGGGACATTTACTGGACAATGGAAGATGGAGTTCAGTGGACACTTTTAAAGAACTGTCTGGTTTGTGCTCAATAAGAATTGCTTCAAAATTGAGAGATGAGATTTTCGCTGCTTTGCCGAGCAGTTACAGAAACCTCGTTGCTGGGGGGAATGTACAACAGCGGAAAGGAGGTTTTCCAAAGTTGAAAATCAGTCCTGCTGTCAGTGAAGAACAAGAAGAGCTTGAAGGATCTATACTGACTTTTAAAACGCCACAGCTGGAAGAGTTTGAAGATGCAACAAAAGAAGCATTGCTGTATGTTACAGTGAAAGTTGTTCATATGGACTTACTCAGCCGGCAGAGTTTCTCAAAGTGGACAGAGACAATGGAGCCAGACTTCCTAGTTGGGGATAGGTGGAGAGTCCTGTATAAGCCTCCCATCGAGAAGCGGACAGCCGATCTGCAGTGGAGGCTTATCCACAGGGCGATAGCTACGAACAGGCATGTAGCACGCCTAAATCCAGCAATGGGGAGGGATTGTAGTTTTTGTAGTGTTGAAGAAACCATAGAACATCTGTTTTTAAGATGTTTGAGACTTGGAGGTCTTTTCGAGTTGCTTGATGGTTGGTTTCAGGGCTTTAATGAGGAGTTTTCCCAAAAAGTTTTTATTGGGGGACTCAAATACAAAGTGCTTGATAGAGGAAAACTGTGTTTATTAAATTATTTAATTGGTACAGCGAAGCTTGCAATGTGGAAAACCAGGAAAAATAAGGAGCTTGGAAGTGGCTCAACAGATGTAGAAATGATGTTTAAGTATATGGTAAAAGGAAGGATAAAAATTGAATTTACATATTATAAGCTGATCAATAATGCTGATAGTTTTTTACAAATTTGGGGCATAAATGAGGTTTTATGTGTTATTGATGATGCAGATCTATTTTTCACGTTTTAATTTTTTTATTGAATTTCTTTTTTTTTTTTTTTTTTTTTTTTGAGATAAAATGATACAGGTAATACTACTGTTGTAAATCCTGGATTTAATGTAACAATAAAGATCTGTTCAACCTCTCTCTCTCTATCTCTCTCTCTCTCTCTCTCTCTCTCACTCTTTCTCTCTCTCTCTCTCTCTCTCACTCTTTCTCTCTCTCTCTCTCTCTCTCTCTTTATCTCTCTCTCTCTCACTCTTTCTCTCTCTCTCTCTCTCTCTCTCTCTCACTCTTTCTCTCTCTCTCTCTCTCTCTCTCTCACTCTCTCTCTCTCTCTCTCTCACTCTTTCTCTCTCTCTCTCTGTGTGCGCATGCGTGAGCGTCTGAGCTGAACGAGTGTGGGAAGTGCGAGAGCGTTGGCCTGCGGGCAGTGTGAGTTTTTCTATCTTTTCATTCTTTCTTTCTTTGGCAAAGTTTGTATTGGTGTATTTGTGGAGGTTTGTAAAAGTTCAGGGAGAGTGTTCAGCGTGTGCTGTCGGAGATGGCAGCAGCGGAGAGTGTGCAGCTTGATAAGCTAACACGGCGGAATGGCATTAAAGTTAACTCCGCGGAGCGCTGCTCTATAGAGGACTGCAGCATAGCAGTTGCTCAAGTTGTGGGATATAAAAGCATCTTGTCGGCATCTAGGATGAACAGTGCTTTTGTTTTGTTCCTAGATGACGTGAAAAAGGTTAATGAGATCATCGCTAGTGGAATTGTGCTGAATGATTCGCACACACCGGTAATGCCTTTGATGCAACCGGCGAAAAAGATCTTGTTGTCGAATGTTCCACCTTTTATAAAAGATGAAGTGATCGCAAGACAACTGGTCAGGCACGGAAAAATTGTTTCGCAGTTTAAAAAAATCACCTTAAATTGCAAATCGGCGCAGTTGAAACATGTTGTTTCTTTTCGGCGGAAGGTGTATATGATTCTGGAAAACGAGAGTGCGGAGTTGAATCTCGCAATAAAGTTTAAAGTTGATGAGTTTGACTATGTCATTTACGCTACATCGGAGACAATGAGGTGTTTTAAATGTAGACAAGGAGGTCATCTTGCTCGTGATTGTCCTGAGAATGTGGAACAAGATGTAGTACGGAATAATATTGAAGGTGAGGGACAGAAAGATGGAACGGAGAATGGAAATCAGGAAAAAGGAGGGGAAGGTTTTGAGAATGGTGAACAAACTAACCAAAAAGAAAATGTGAACAGGAGTAATGGGGAAGAAGCAGGAGAAGGGGAAATTGAAAAAACAAATGATGCTGCTTGCCCTCATGTGAATGTAGAAGTCTCAGGAGACATTGATATGGTGGAGGGGGGAAATCTGTTCAAAATACCGACTTTAAAGAGAAAAACAAGTGGAAAAAGCGAAGAAAAAAAGCTAGGAAAGAGCAGGTTCAAGAAGACCAGACAAAGGAAAAAATGGTTCAAGAAACCATGTCTGACATTGAACAAAGTAATTCAGATGATTCTGGGTCAGGAAGCGAGTGTGAATCAGTGAGTTCAGCTGACTCTCAAAGAAGATCTGGGAGGAGTGTTTACACACTTGAAAAAATTTAATCTTTTTTGAGAACCACAAAAGGCATGAGAGGAGTTCAAGTACAAGAGTTTTTTCCTAACACTGAATTGTTCATAGAGGCTGCACGGATGTCAATGAAAGAAACTGGTTTAGGGGGTCTCACAGAACAGGAAATAATGAGGTTAAAGAAAGTTGTTCAAAAGGTTAGAACCAATAGATTAAAAGATGAAAAGGAAGTGTTTTAATTTTTCTTTTTTCTTTGTCATTTTCTTGTTTTTGTTTTGCACAGTTTCTTTTTTTTCTTATTTATTCATGAGTAATTTAAGACTGGGTAGCCTGAACATGAATGGGGCAAGGGATTGTAGGAAAAGAGCAATACTTTATGAGCTGATAAGACAAAAAAAAATTGATGTTATGTTTCTTCAAGAAACACATAGTGATATAAAAAATGAAAGTGAATGGATGATGGAATGGGAAGGAAAGGTGATAGTAAGCCATAAGACTACCACTAGTGGAGGTGTAGCAATTTTACTAAGAAATAATATAAATCCAGTATCATGTGAAGTAGAGCATGTAGTTGGGGGACAGTTGCTGAAAATACGGCTTGTGTTTGAACATTTTTCTGTTGTGTTATAAACCTGTATGCCCCAGTTTTGGGAAGTGAAAGAGTGTTGTTTTTAAACAAAGTTAGAGATATTGTAAAGAGTTGTAAGTCTGAAGAGTTTCTATTTCTAGGGGGGGATTTTAATTGCACAGAAGAGGATAAAATTGATAGAAATCACAAAGAGCCACATATGCCTTCACAATGTGTTTAAAAACAAATACTGAAAGAATGTGAACTGTATGACATCTGGAGGGTTCTAAATAAAACACAGAGGCAGTACACATGGACACAAGTAAGGGAGCAGTATGTGACAATGGCTAGACTAGACAGGTGGTATTGTTTCAAACATCATTTTAACATTATTAAACAATGTGCAATTTCTCCTGTGGGATTCTCAGATAATGGTTTAGTCAGTTGTAATGTTTTTATCACTAATGTAAAACCAAGAAGTGCATATTGGCATTTTAATACGGTTTTATTGCAAGATAATTTTTTTCGTGAGGTGTTTGGCCAGTTTTGGCAACAGTTTAAGAATAAGAAGTCATCTTTTGGATCTTTGCAACAATGGTGGGACATTGCAAAAATAGAGATACAGCAACTGTGCCGTATGTATACTTTCAATGCTTCGAGAGACATTTCCCGATCAATGAAAGATCTAGAGAAAGAGATAATTGAAATGCAAAATTTAATGGAATCTGTCAGAGACAGAGAATGTGTCAAAGTTTTAAAGGATAAAAAGAAAATGCTAGATGATTTGTTGGGGGTTAAAGCACAGGGTGCTCTGGTACGCTCGCGTTTTCAGAGTGTAGCACTGATGGATGGCCCAACCAGTTTCTTTTTTGGACTAAATGGACAAAATAGAATCATGCATTCATTGTTATCTGAATCGGGCACAGAAATTATAGAGGCTAAGGATATAAGAAAAAGAGCGGTAGGTTTTTATTCCGAGTTATATAAGAGTGGACACGTGGAGGTGAAGGATATAGCCAGTAAGTTTTATGTGAGTCTGCCTAAAGTTTCGGATGAAGCGAACACTGAGCTGGAAAAACCTTTTACGAAAGGTGAACTGTATAATGCTCTAAAGAGCATGGAGTGTGGGAAAGCTCCAGGGATCGATGGAATTCCTGTTGAGTTTTATAAATCAGTCTGGGCAGTGTTGGGTGATGACTTTCTGGAGGTGATTAATGACAGCCTGACCAGAGGGTCGCTGCCGATAAGCTGCCGGAGAGCAGTAATCACCCTGTTACCAAAAAAAGGAGACCTCAGAAACAAAAAGAACTGGCGACCGGTGTCACTCTTATGCTCTGATATAAAAATCTTATCTAAAGCCTTAGCAGTTAGGTTGAGAGAAGTGATTGGTGGGGTCATACATATAGACCAGACATACTGTATTCCCAATAGATCGATCTTTGACAACATTCATTTAATTAGAGATATTTTGGACGTCTCTGGATCATTGAGTTTAGATGTTGGCCTCATTTCCTTAGACCAGGAAAAAGCTTTTGACCGGGTTGAGCATAAGTACCTCTGGAAGACTCTGAGTGAGTTTGGTTTCAGCCCGGGTTTTATTAAAATGATTGGAGTGTTGTATGCAAACATTGAGAGTATACTAAAAATTAATGGAGGGTTGAGTGTTCCTTTTAAAATTACAAGAGGTATTAGACAAGGGTGTGCACTTTCTGGCATGTTGTATGC
>NC_079563.1:20267848-20270348 GCF_015846415.1 Triplophysa dalaica | reverse complement strand
ACCACTTAGTCTACGAAGAGCTGTGATCATGCTACTCCCCAAGAAAGGTGATCTCGAGAACATCAGATGCTGGCGTCCCATCTCACTTCTTGGAGTTGACTACAAGATACTCTCTAAGACTTTAACAAACAGGATCAAGCTTCATATTTCTTCAATAATTCATGCGGATCAGTCGTATTGCATCCCTAACCGGTCTATTTTTGATAACATTTTTCTGATTCGAGACCTGATTTCTTTTGCTCGAGTTCATAAACTTGATATTGGTTTCGTTTCTTTAGACCAGGAGAAAGCATTCGATCGGGTTGATCATGGGTTCCTTTTTAAATGCCTTAAAGCCTTTGGTTTTGGACATTCTCTTATTTCCTGTGTGAAACTGTTGTATACTGATGTGTATAGCATTTTAAAAATTAATGGTTGTCTTACAAGACCTTTTAAAGTAAGCAGAGGCATACGACAAGGGTGTGGGCTTTCAGGGATCCTCTATGCTGTTGCTATTGAACCACTACTGGTTGGTTTGAGGAATAAGCTGGGTGGTATTTCAACAGTGTGCCCATTCACCACAGATCTGACAACTGTTAAACTTAGTGCCTATGCTGATGACGTTACCGTTATTGTTAGATCTGTTAAAGACATTAAGTATTTAAGTGAATCTCTTGAGGCTTACCAGAAAGCCTCATCCTCACAAATTAATTGGCAAACTGGGGGAATGGGAAGATGGGGGTCCACCTGAACTTCCTCAGCGATGTTCCTGGAGTATGGATGGGTTTAAGGTGTTGGGTGTTTTCCTCAGAATTTACCAGATTATGCAAAAGAACTGGGATGGCGTCTTTGAAAAAGTTTCTGGACGTTTGCAGAGATGGAGATGGATACTGCCCCAGTTGTCATACAGGGGAAGAGTGCTCATTGTGAATAATTTAGCAGCTTCCATGATGTGGCATCGTTTAAATGTGCTGGATCCTCCAAAAGATCTGTTGCAACGCTTGCAGAAGATTTTTGTGGACTTCTTTTGGGATGGTTATCATTGGCTCCCTCCAGCGGTTCTGTATCTATCAGTCAATGAAGGGGGTCAAGGGTTAATTGATTTAACAGCTAAGGTCAAAGCCATGAGGTTAAAGACTGTCCAAAACTTACTGTACCCCGTTGAATTCAGGACATGGGTGTCTTTTAGTCTGGATTTGCTCAAAACTGTTGGCGGGTTTCGTCTTAATATGCAACTGTTCTTAATGTCTTGTCAGGGTGCAAGTTTTTTGTCTTTATGATTCAGTGATAAAATCTTGGGCACTTTTTAAGATATTTAGGCAAGAAAATCAACATTATGGCCTAAATGAGCCACTCTTTTATAATTCCTTTTTAGGTAATGATTTTTGTGCATCCAACAAAATGGTGCAATCTTTTATGAATAGAGGATTGACCAAAGTGGCAGATTTGGTTAATTTTTCCTCCAGAACGTGGAGGTCAATAGTGGACATCTGTGGTCAAGTGGGTTTCAGATCAATCAGAACAGTAGAGCGGTTCATAGAGGGGTTGAAAGCAGCCTTTCCCCCCCTCACTCCTCCAGTATGTAAACTGCTTTCTGTCAGGAGGTTCCTCCAATTACACTTTTCCCAAATTGGTTGTGTCCCCAAGAGTCTGTTGTTCAGAAGATAATCGCAAAGGGAAACTGTTAACGTTTAAAAGGTTGCAGGATTTTGATTTTCAGACAGCAGGAAAAAAATAACTTTATTTGACTTGTGTTAAAGTAGATTATTTTGAGAGCATTAAGGACAGATGTGATACAAAATGGAGGGATTTTTTAACAGTTTCTGCTGACCTTTCTTCTTCCTGGAGGCTTTTTTATAAAGGCCCACTTCCCAAAAGATCTGGGGATTTACAGTGGAGAATACTGCATTGTGCTTTGCCCACAAATAATCATGTTAGCAAGTTTAATCCTAATGTTTCAGCAGCTTGTTTTTTCTGTTCTGCACCAGAAACGGTTTACCATGCTTTTACTGAATGTTCTAGATTGGATTCTCTGTTTACATTGCTGGAAAGAATACTTGGGCAATTGGGTTTTCTTTTTAACAGGACACTTTTTGTGTATGGCTGTAAATATTCAAAAACGTACAAACAGCAGAGTACTGTGGCAAATTTTGTAATTGGCCAGGCCAAACTAGCCGTTTGGAAGTCTTGCAGGCTGGCTGCTGAAGGGCGAAATATCAATGTTCTTCAACTGTTCACTGCTCTAGTTGAATCCAGTTTTAGAGTAGAACACAGTTTGTTTCAAATGACAGGGAACATTCTTGAATTTGAGTTCAAATGGTGTATAATTGGAGCATTATTGTCCCTCTGGGTAGATGGATATATTTTGTGTAACTGGTGATATGTGTGATGCTGGGATCTATTTATCTTGTATATATATATATTTTTTGACACTATGTTGCACTTTGTCTGGGGGATAATTTAATGCCTGTTTTCAAGAAAAAGTTTTAATAAAGTGTGTTAAAAGTCAAAGTCTCTCTCT
>NC_079563.1:20262848-20265348 GCF_015846415.1 Triplophysa dalaica | reverse complement strand
TGTTGAGCATGTACAGACTCAGTGATCACCAGCTCACTGTAGAGACGGGCAGACACAGACACACATGGACACCGAGAGAAGAGCGACTGTGTCCACACTGCACACACAATCAAGTGGAAACAGAGCTGCACTTTCTCCTCTCCTGTCCCAACTACACACACATCAGAGAAACATTCTTCCCCCAGTTTACAAACTTACACAAAGACTTTGACCAGTTTCAACAAAAGGACAAGATCTCATACATACTGGGAGAAAAGTCAAGAAGCTCAAACCTGCTGCAAGATCTGTCAAGTCCTGCCACGACCAAAGAACAACCAGCACAACACAACACAACACTGACAGGACAACACACACAAACTGACACTATCACCCTCATTGAGAACTTTAATTAAAACTCTTTTTCTGTTTATATTGAGATGTATATATATATAGATTTTTACTTATAGACTTTTAATTTTATTCTATCTTATTTTTTTATCTTAATCTAGGACAAGATTAAGGACAAGATCTCATACATCCTGGGAGAAAAGTCAAGAAGCTCAAACTTCCTGTATATTTCTAAAGTATATTTAATCTTGTGCTTTGGCAATGTAAATTTTCTTTTATCATGCCAATAAAGCTCCTTTGAATCTTGAGTCTTGAATCTTGAGAGAGAGAGAGAGAGAGAGAGAGAGAGAGAGAGAGAGAGTAACCCTGGTGTCATTAGTCGATGGCAGCAACATAGACAACAGACAGGCAACTCAATTAGCAAACATCTTACCCGCTTTATCACGCACGCACACATACACACACACACACACACACACACACACACACACACACACAACAGACACAAAAGATAGAATATGATGGAATGGAATAGATTGTTTTTTAAAGATTTCAGATTCAGGTTTACAATGGGTTTAGATGAAAGAGAAAGCACACACAAGAGTCACTGACATCACACAAACAGACACACACAGATGTTGTCTGTTCTTCAGATCTCAGATCAGTTTGGTTACATAAAAACACACCACAAGCATAAACCAACACATCATATCTCATAGTAATACAGAAACTCTTTACACTGTCTCTTAAAAACAAAGGACAAAATGGATTTCTGAGAGCGCGAGTCAATCTGTGAACCCAGCATAAATCGGTTGTCACCACCAGACCCAGTGGAGGAGTTAAGACCTCATCTCTGACACTCGGTTTGCAGGTTTAGGGTTGAGAGATACGTTTAGAATGTTTATTTAAATATGCAGTCAGGGAGAGAAGGAATGAGTTAAAGAAGTCGTGGAGACATGATGAGCTTCATCCCGTTACTGTGATGCCTTCAGTCTTGGAGTGCAGCCGGTGAATTGGGACACAGCTTGTGTATCACTGTCTGTCTGTTTCTCTCTCTCTTGAGATTCAAAATTCAAAGAAGCTTTATTGGCATGATAAAACACATTTTTACATTGCCAAAGCACAGATTTTTTTATAAAAATATTCTGCACAAATACCGATAACAATAAAATAAAAGTATAAAGTATCTATATATACACCTCAATATGAAGAGAAAAAGAGCAAAGTATTGATGACAGTTCTCAGTTAGAGTGACAGGATCCTGTCCTAGTGTCCGTTTGTGTGTGTTGTGTTGTGTCGTGTTGTGCTGGTAGTTGTTTTGTCGTAGGACTTAACATATCTTCCAGGTTTGAGCTTCTTGAGTTTTCTCCCAATATGTGTGAAATCTTTTTTTGAAACTGGTTCAAGTCTTTGTGTAAAATGTTTCTCTGATGTGTGTGTAGTTGGGACAGGAGAGGAGAAAGTGCAGCTCTGTTTTCACTTGATTGTGTGTGCAGTGTGGACACAGTCGCTCTTCTCTTGGTGTCCGTGTGTGCGTGCGTGCGTGTGTGCGTGTCTGCCGTCTCTTGTGATCACTGAGTCTGTACATCAACACTTTTCTTAGTTTAGGCTCTGATACACCTCTGAGGTTTTCTGTCAGTTTATATTCTCTGTTTAATGACAGACAGCCGTTGACTTCTGTCCAGTGTTTGAGATTTTTCTCTTATTGTGTTTTTCTCATGGTGTTTAGTCTGGCTGGGGTTCTGGGTTGGGCATGTTTTGGGTTGTAGAGTCAGTTCTGAGATCAGTTGGATGAAGGGTTCAGCTCTTGATGGTTAAACGCTTTGTGATGGAGTGTCTCTGAATGGCTGTTCTTAAGGTGACTGGAGAATCTTCTTTGAATGATTAGAGGATTTAATCCAAATTCTGCTCTGCAGACCTTTTTTGGAGTTTTTCGCTGTACCTGTAGAAAGTTTTGAATCTCTATTGGGTGTTTGTCCCATTGGTTGGCGAGAGGACCCCAAACCTCACTTCCATACAGCGCGATTGGTTCTATAATTGATTGTATTATTTTCAGCCTGATTACGGTTGGGATGTCAATTTTGATATTCTTTTTGATTGTGTAAAAGGCTCTTCGTGCCTTGTCTCTCAGGTCATTCACAGCCTTGTTTTAGTTTCAGTGTCACACATGTTT
>NC_079563.1:20212848-20257848 GCF_015846415.1 Triplophysa dalaica | reverse complement strand
CATATAAGGTGTCATTCAATGTCCAGAACTTCTGAACGCTCTTCTTTCTTCACACTCGTAAAGCAAGGATCAGAACACCTGACCTTTCCAACGTCATTACAGAGTACATGAAGTCGTGGACACGCAACATGCAGACACTCCGAGGCAGAGCAAGCCATATATTCATGTTTTAAATGTATTTACTCTTTTAGTGTTCTTGTAAAAAGACCAATGGTTTGTCTAGACAACACTCTTATTCATGGGCTGGTGTTGTTCATCGAAACTGAAATATGGACCAACAGGTTCCCGTTGAAGTGCATCATATGGAGAAGAACCAGAAATCTTTCCTCAAAAGACTTGTTTTCCACAGAAGAATTAAAAACACAGACGGCTTCTGTGACATGTGAGTGAGTGAATTATCATCACATTTTAAATTTAATGTGAACTACTCTTTTAACTCCTTTACTCATCTAAATTGGTGTATATCATTTATTCTCTAATTTTTTTAGAAATATGTTCATACAATTGAAGTCAATGGAGTTCAGTGTAGTTTGATTTCCAACATTCTTCAAAATATCTTCTTTTGTGTTCTGATAAAGAAAGAAACGCATAGAGGCTTGACATGACACAGATGAACAAATCAATGATAACAGCAGATTTAGCGTGAGCTATATGATGAAATAAGATCACGTGACACAGACACTGGACACACAGGTGAACTCTCTTGTGCTTCAGAATGATCACGAGAAGATTTAGCGAACTGATCACAACACTTGAAAACTTCAACGATTATTATGACCAGAAAACTCGGATACATCATGAATTTATACCCATGAATGAATAAATAACATAACGACAGAGAGAGAGAAAGTCCTCGCGCCGGTCTCGGAGCTCAACGGGATTTTTAGGGTTTCAGTCGCGCGCTTCTGTACGAGCGATCGGCGGGTCTCCATGGAGACGGCGGTAGAATGGGCGGGATTTGAGAGGCACCAGAACCCACTCAAACAGAGTCAGCGGATGATGAACGTTAAAATAAGACACATCAGCAACGAATTTAACACACGAGAGGATTCCTGACTGTCATGTATGTTTAGAGAAAGCCTAATTCTGTCTGTAACTCCCTCGCGATCTCTACAGCTGCTCTCTATAAGAAAGATGAAGATGGTTTTACAGGCTAAACTGCGGAGATGTGTCGTTAGATCCTTATGTAAGCAACCATCACATCATTCAGATCCTGTTCAAAACATCACAGCGATGAAAGAGTAAAAACCTGTGCAACATACCAGACTGTGTTAGACTCATTCAGTCAATCTTCATCATCTCGCGCTCTGTCTTCACCTTCACTTCGGTCCAAAGCTTACAGAGAAACGCATAAAGCCCCATCATCATCCTCCCTTCCTGACATCAGGTCTAATGAAGCGAAAGAGACAGAGAGAGAGAGAGAGAGAGAGAGAGATGGGGAGGCATTGACTGAACCGGCGTCACAGGTCCGAATGTTCTTGCGATTCAATTCAATTATTTTTGTGCGCCGATCAAAAAGCTCGTTACAGCATCACAATATTAGAATAAATTCAATCAGGACAAGTTTAAGCTTTTAAACAACAGTGATAATAAATAAGTAAATTAAATTTTACTGTTAATATCAGATTTAGTTTTTTACGTTCTTCCATTTGACTAGAGAGTGTGAAATCTTATTAAGTTTCTATAACATAGTTTGAAACTGTAGAGTTTTAATTGTGTTATCTCTCATGTGATTGTGTGCAGTTTCTTCATGTGACACTAACTCAAAATTAAGACTTTAATGTAAATGTTTACACTAGTGCAGCGCAAGTCAACCGGCGGCCCGTCAATCATGTTTATGTGTCCCGACTGAACAGTTCAGATAAGTGTAGAAACGCTCGTCCTCCTGTGACGTCACATCATTAAAAGTCCAAACGCTGCAACATTCAATACGAAAGTAATTCCTGCGGCTCATAAAGATTGACGTCTTATAAAGCGATTTGATCGGTCTGTCCAAGAAACTTCACGTTATTTACAACGTTATAATTGTCATCCACAGACACAGGCAGTCGGTCTGCGCACGCTAAAGGTCGCGTTCTAACACGCGTGTCCTGCCCTTGAAAGTAGACTAACTGTAGGAAGGGTAGGTTGTCTCAGATAAGTGGAAAACTGTGTTGTTTTTATTACTGCATTCATTCATGCATGATTTAAACGCTATATTTACGAGAAACAGCTGTTTATCACCCAACAGAACTCGCACTACAAACGACCTGCCCTTACAAGTGCACTTTGTGAATGTGAATGTGTCAGGGTGTAGGAGCATATCAGTTTATAGACGTCTTTAAACACAACTTATTTTAAATAAAATAAAAAAAACTATCATTTTGATTTCACTGGGGCTTTAATGTTAGATTCTCCTTAAAGTAACTGTATTTTTTCAAAATAAGCCCAAGAACCCACAACTTGTGATTTTTCAATGTGATATGATAGAAAACGAAGCCCAAAGTTACATACTATAAGCAGACGTGGCATCTATGGAACACACAGTAAGGGAAGAAACATACTTGTGTAGAAGTGAAGAACATGCGCAGAAGACACACCTCCAGCATCCACCACCAACAATCACAATTCACATTTCTATTCTTCTTTGGAGCTCCACCGCTGATGGAAATCAATCTGACAGGACTCACAAATGAGAAAGTTTTATACCAGTTACATACAGTATAGCCAACAGAGTGACCTCAAGGAAACTACAAGAGAGTTCAGTGCTAGACGCTAACAATACATGTCATCATGTCATTCACTGTTTTATTATGGGATGTGGAAATTGTTTGGTGTATTCACTTCCAATTTTCATTGTTGCAAAGCAGCTTTAAACACATCAGAGTATTGCAAGAGTACCGCAGTTGAATTGCTGTTTCAATGTTGTGATGCCCATTTCCACATCAAGTCAAACACACTTGTGATTTGTGTGACAGTAATACCAGACAGCGAGGATAATGTACCATTGACACACGTTACGCTGCTTAAATTTGCGAATTTCAACTCAATTCAAACATTGTTGGAAGCACACAAGCAGACAAAATAAGTCACTGTGCAGGTGGGTTTTAGATGCTTTTGTGCTAAAAAGTGATAATGTTGTGTCTTTAATCAGGTCACGTTTAAAAACTGCTGAGTTTCTGTCAATTTTTATGAAATGTTTTACTGGAATATTTCTGGAAAAAACTGGCCTGCATTTTATACATCAACATGATGACACACTAACTGTCACTTACATGAGGAGGATGAGGAATGAAAAGACAAACGTGAGGATGGCGTGCTCTTCAGAGAAAGAGTGCTGGAGGTATCAGAGGACCCTGGGGCAGAAGGGGCAGGAGTGGGGACTGGGGTGTATGATTCCTCCGACACACAGCAGTTCTGATGGCAGCCAATGACACATGAACACGGTGTCATACAAATCACACACACACCTCCATCTAAACAACACACTGCACTTAAACATCCATCCAACAACAACACAACTCACAAAAACCACACAGAAGAATGACACGAAACCTAGTGACTATTCTAGGGAGAACGAGATGTTCAGAGAATGATTGCTGCTCATTTGCTCAATTATATATTTACACACACACTTTAATTATTATTTGTGTGTGTATCAAGACTACACACACACAAACCATAGCAAAGAAGAAAACTCTTGCCGTTGGTACATGATTAACTTTATAGAGTACTCAATTTCATTAAAGGACATTTTGGCAGATTTAGTTCTTGTTTCCAAAGCATTCAGTCCTGATTGAACACACACGCACACACAGACACACACACGCACACACATGAAAGGGAGGCAGACAGCACATGACCTCTGCTGTGACACACTGCTGGAGATGTGTTTCAGTGTATCGGAGCAGATCAAAGGCCCCACACACAAACAGACACACACACAAATAGATGGCTCACGTCTATTCAAATACAGTATATGACGTAATTTTCCATCGTAAAAAATGTCCCGCAATTTTGAATTCATCTCAAAACCTCCTTTACGGTTTGTTTAAATCCTTGGTAAACTTTGGTGTAAAATCATAAGAGTGGTCTTGTTTGATTCATGGCGAGTCAAACCATACCCAATGTTCATATTCGTCCATTGTGGGTGGGGTTAGGGTTAGATCATTTTGAATTTTGTCATAAAATTATGCATTTTACAAACGCAATAATGAATATAAGGTAAAGTTATAGGAGATATAACGTTACTTATAACATATGAATAAATCAACATAATGGTATTCAATTCACATTAGTATATTTGTTGGCTCATGCCGAGTTGTTTGATATCAGAGTTGCCATATTCCACCATAATTCCTGTCGGCCACATTGAATTATATAGAAAAAATGTTTTTTCGAACTCCTTCTACAAAATGTATCAGATTTGGACGAAATTTGTTATGTAGCATCAGGATCTTAAGCTTGTCAGGACACTTTTTTGAGTTGACCCAAAACTTGGTATGCATAATCACAGGCACATCTTCTCTGCCTCAATTTTGGCGACAGCGCCAAGTATTGGTCAAAGGTTATAAGCAATTTTCTTGTGTTGTAACCACTTTTCCCTGTGTTTTTAAATTTGGTTTTCCAAATCTGATCATCTTACATATCCAAAAGACTTCCCTTTGGGCCGTGGTTGGGCTTTACCCCGCAATTGCTGCTTGCAGCTATATTTATGATCTGTTATTATCATACAGGACACATGATGACTCAACATATGGAATTCTAAACAAACATCTGTGCCTCTTGTACGACCTATACATGTCATTTCTTGACAAACAAAAGCATATGAACATTCCCCTCAAAAACACAATAAAGTTCTCTCACACATTCACAGTAACTGATCCGACATCTCTGATTATTATAAATGAATGTGTTAATGTGTTCACAGCGGACGAGAACAGACCTGCACAAACATACAGCCTCATGTGTCACACATTATTATGATGTGACAGATTTCCACTGACCTTTTTTCAACACCCAACCCCGACACACACAGTTATCTATTTATAGGACGTATCTAGCTAGTTATAGACACTACACAATAAAATAAACATTTAGTAACATTATTTACCAAAGTGACGTTTGACATATTTAGCTTCCAATACCACATAAATAAAACAAAACTCAATCAATCACCATTAGAGAAACACAGTTCATTTCATGTGTGTGTGTGTGGGGTTGTCTCCTGATCTCTGACTGAGAGAGCGGCTGCTGTATTTCTTGTACAGGAAGTTGGCACTGTGTGTTTCCTGAGCAGTATGGAACCCTGTAGATCTGTGTGTGTGTTTGCTTGCATTTGTGTGTGTGTGCGTGTCAGATCAGAGAATGTAAAGCAGCAGGTTATGTGATTATGTTGATATTTGATATACCCCACCTGTAAGTCACTTTGGATAAAAGCGTCTGATAAATGACTAAATGTAAATGATATATTTGTTGTGTAATTTAATGGGATCATTTCTATCATTATCTTTTACATGAACATAATCATTATGTCAGTATTTTGGAGAAATAAAGACGAAAGCATCAGCAGAAGGTCATCTACATTTATTTAAGTGACTGAAAACTACAGCGTACATGCTTACAATAAACAAAACGTTTTTGTTATCGTGTGGACGAAAATATAGTTATAGTTTCAGTTATTGTTAATTACAGTTATCATTATAGACGCCTTTTGTGCCGCGTCACGCTTACGTCATGAGCTGGAGGCGAAACAAACAGAAACTGGAGGCGGCCAATACAAACCAGCAAAGATTCGGTTTAAAATATCATCTTGTTGTGTTGTTTAGTGGCACAATCGACAAAATACTCCAGTTTGATATTCTAACACATACATGCTGCAATTGCCAAACAAAAACACCGACAGCTGTAGATAAACACAATAAAACGAGCGGACTGAACAGAACCGATCACCAATAATGCTCGCATAACACTTAAGATAAGAAAACTACGGTCTTTAGTTCGTGTGGATTATTATTTGGGTCTAAAAATATCTCACGTACGCCCAAATCAGAAACGGGTGAACAAGTTATTTTTCACGTAACGTTAACTTTTGAACACATAGGTTATGCTCGCTAACTTTGTTAGTTATACAACCATCAGTTAACTGTCGGCAAGAAACTAAACATAAAAGAAAGTGTTTGTCATCTCTTCTTTAGTTGTCACAGGTGCATTAGTTAAAGGGAGAGAGAACAGTGAGAAGGCTCAAGATAGGCTATGTGTCAGGTTTGTGTTGAAGTAAATTCATTTACTCACGTTTGCCTGTGTTAGCACACGTATATGCTCTCAGTTTATCTTTAAAATACACACTTGGTTTATGTGTCTGGTGGGTGTAGATGTCAGGACACTTAACTGGAGGTCATCCTGTCAGTTCGTCTCTGGATCTACTGAGTGAGCGCGGAGAGGTCTGCCACGTTCATGGCGTTAAAGTTAACCTTTTCAAAAACAATCGTGCTCCTAGACAGTAAATGACCTTACATGTTCAAATTTGTTTTAAGTCATTGTCGAAAAGCAAGCAAAAAACGTGCTGCTGCTGCCTAGCATTAGTCATCCAGTCAGGGGGATATTCCTGCCTCCACCTAAGCTCCGCCCACAAAAACGCGTCACAATGTTTACTAACAGTGAAGGCATAATATACTGATGGATAGATCCTTAGGTAAAAAAAACATTTCCTAGCAATCCTAAGGTGTGCTTTTATTTCGCTGTTATTCTATTTATGTATGCATAAAATTAGTGATCTGATGAAGTATAACTATTTCGCTCACTGATGAAAGACAGAAACAATCAATCAATCAGAAAGTTTTCGCTGTGATCGACCACAGAGAGATCGTCACCGCACACGGACCCTAAACAGACGCCGGTTCGAGGCTCGCAGCAGTCGCGCTGCTAGTAAGACCAGTTACATAAACAGAAGTTCATGCAAGAAACCATAAACACGAATGCCTTATTGGTATTTTCATGAGCCGGAAGACATCCGCCATATTGGAACGGTCAACGCCTGTCTAGCTATGAATATCAAATGTATATTAATGCTAATCAAACACAAAAGCCTACAACAACAATACTCTAACAAGACATAATGCATAATAGTATAAGTCATCATCTAAAAACATGTAATACTGAGTTAATGCATATCACAAAAAAAAAGTGTGAAAGGTTATTTTAAAACGAATTTTACTGTGAGTGAAGCAAGTGTAATGTTATTAATGTTAAATATATAGTTTAAAAGTATTGCTCAGATGATGATGTGAGTAGAGTTTAGAAGAGACAAAGAAATTGCAAATTGAAAAATGTACACTACTTCATGTTTTAATTCTTCATTTGAATCATTATGGAAATGAATAAGAAATATATTATACACACACACACACACACACACACACACAATCTCTTGTTCATCTGTCTAGTCACTCCAGATGATCTTCTGATCTGAAGAGTTGAATGGAAACTGAATCTCAGGGACTGTGTTTTTTTGTATAATGAACACATGAGATGTCATGTCACCCCCCCAAAACCACAAGAAGAATACACCTGATGTATGAGGTGACTGTGAGATAGCACAAGCAGATGGTTGGGCTTTGGAACAGATTTTCTGCACAGCTCATGAATTTATAACGATGACTGAGTCCAGAAACCTCATTCTGACCTGCACACTCATCAGACGAGAGAATTCTGAGCCACACATGAGACCTCATAGATTCAGGACATGCTCATGACAGACACAGCTTTTTCTCTGGTTTCTCTCACGGGTGCGTTTATCAGTGCAGGTGAATGTGGAGGTTTGGATGAGTTTGTGCTTCAGGATTAGTCGAGAGAAGCTCAGGATACTGAACTCGCTTAAGATCAGTGCATTAATATCTGCTGGGAAACACATTGACCTGCCAGAAGCAGATGCTTTATCAGACGCTGACTCACACATGTTTCAAGGTCTGATCTCAGCTCAGTGTGGGTCACTACATGGTAAAAGAAAGTAACTCTCCCTGAAAATAAAAGACTTGCAGTGCTGAGAGACTTTCATTTCACACCTCAGATGAAGTGTTTAATGTGCCAGTGTAGACAACAGCAGATGCTCTGATCACTGATGCCTTAAGAGAACACACACACACATCACACACACACAGGCCGAAAATAAACACAGCCCAGAGGACTGCATGGGGACAGTGGCTCACAGTGATGTGTATCTCCTCTGAGACACACACAAACACACACACACACTGGATATATACAAGTCTTATAAGCTTATATTCGAGATAATCCATTTGTCAGAGGAAACTACAACACACACACACATTCATTTTGGTCCCAACAGTGACACAGGTCCCCATGAGTTGGTGTGCATTCAGGTAAGGTCCCCACTAACATATAAAAATCAAGTCCGCACACACACACACACACACACACACATTTTACAGCCTCATGTAGAATTCCGCCATTAAACAGTGTATTGTACATATTTTGATTTAGTGTGTCAGTGAGAAAAACACTGAAACAGCATTGTGTGCATCTTGCAAAATATCGTTTTGATTGTTTGGTTTTGTTTGAATGTTGTTTAATAAAGACGTGTAGAAGTCTGTGAAAGTGACTTGAAGATTTAAAGGAGAACTGCTGCACGCTGTGTGTGTGTGTGTGTGTGTGTTTGTTCCTCCTCTTCTCTTGTGGATTGTCCACTTCACAAAACATTCCTGTAATAATATTCATTAACTGCTGAACACAAACCAGGAACTTTCATTATTATTTCCGCATGGGTGACCGGCGTCAGAACCGCTGACCCGCTGTCCAGATCACGATCACAGCTACTTCCTGTTAATAACAGACTCCGACTGTGTCATGTGATCTCAAGGTCAGAACCAGACGTCTGGAGAAACTTCATGTGTTTGTTATTCATACAAAGTAACAATGAAAACAAGACACCGGTGAATCACTTGAATCTTCAGTCTTTGGATGAAACGGTTCAGTGTCAGTAACACAACACAAGATGTTGTTGTGATGATTCTATCTGTGGCTTTCAGATGCGATGTCTGAAATCAAGCATTTGTGAATGAGAAAAGTGTGTGTATTTTGCGAAGTAGGTGAAGGTCCGAGTGTTTGAGAAGTGAGAACGCTGCAGACAGGAGGAGGAGTTTGTGAGGGAACCAGCACAACAGGTGCTGTAACTCTACTTGAACTCTTCTCGACATCATTGTGTGGAGACCGTAGAGCGCGTAACACCCAGACAATAGAAGAACAGGACACAGACGCCGCACTGCGACACACCACACAGACGGACAGAGCAACGTAAGTCTTGAATATTTACAGCTAAAGATCTTTACTGTACACTGCAATGATGTGTCGACTTCACTTCAAACATGTGTGTGCATCATGATCTTACAGTAAACTAATGTTCATGGTGAAGAATATTATTATAACAAACACTATTGAGATAATTGATGACTGATTTGATGTCAGTGATTGAAGGATTCTGCACAGAAGCACGTACACAACATACTGCCTTTCGGATGTGTGTCCACCTTATTGTGCTAAGAGATACGATGGGTAGATCAGGAAACGATTATTCACAACAAAACAACATCAGTAATACAAAAGTGCTTATTATTGGAAAAAATCATTAAAATCAAATCAAACTTTCCAGGTGGAAGGGCTTATGGGTATTCCTCAAATCATTTGAACTGATAATATTAAGTTCAGTGCACTGGACATAAATGTTAGGTAACTGTAGTTTGCACAACTCAAAAGTTTCAGTTCACTTTATGCAGCTTTATACTTTTGAGCTTTTCTTGTCATTGATATTTTGTGTTGCATGAACATAGGATTTTAAGTTCAGCGAAAAATGTTTTTTTAAGTAGAAGGTACTTAACATTATACAATATGGTTGTTGGGAAAACGAATTCCTTTTGAGAGTGTATGTTTCTACAGGGGTTTGTGACGTTGTGAGGTGCTTGTGTTAATTTACAACTCCAGACTTTAGATTAACTTCAGAGTGAAGGTCAAGCACTCACAGTCCAAACCTTCTAATAACATGTTTGGTTTCTCCTGACAGTAGTGGCTCTGTTTTCCAGCGTTAGGAGTCATGAGTGGTGAAATACGCCGAGTGGTGTCCAAAGACGGCCACAATAACGTTAAGATCGACAATGTGGAGGGCATGATAAAGCTCTTCTTACACGACATCTGGACCACCGTGGTGGACATGAAATGGCGCTACAAGATCACTCTGTTCGCCTCCACCTTCGTCATGACGTGGTTCACCTTCGGAGTCGTCTTCTACCTCATCGGTCTGAGGAACGGCGACTTCGCACCGGACCCGTCGTCCAATCACACGGCGTGCGTGATGAACGTGGAGACGCTGACGGGCGCCTATTTGTTTTCTCTGGAGACCCAGGCCACCATCGGCTACGGCTTCCGTCACGTGTCAGAGGAATGTCCACTCGCCATACTGGCGCTGGTGGTTCAGCTGGTCGTCACGGGACTGGCGGAGATCTTTGTGACCGGTGCCTTTTTGGCCAAACTGGCGCGACCTAAAAAGCGAGCGGAGAGCATAAAGTTCAGCCGGTCGGCAGTGGTGTGCGAGCGTCAGGGGAGACGGTGTCTGATGGTGCGAGTGGCCAACATGAGGAAAAGCCTGTTGATTCAGTGTCAGCTCTCTGGCAAACTGCTGTCGCCCTACGTCACCCTGGAGGGCGAGAAGAGCCTCATCCGTCAGGCCACATTAGAATTTCACCTGGACTCCAGCGACGAATGTCCCTTTCTTCTCATGCCTCTCACCTTCTGTCACGTGCTGGACGCCAGAAGCCCGCTGGCCGATCTCACGGCCGACAACCTGCTCACGCGTCAGTTTGAGCTGCTGGTCACTCTGAACGGAACCATGGAGTCCACCGGCGCCACCTGTCAGAGCCGAACATCTTACGTGCCGCAGGAGATCCTGTGGGGCTACGAGTTCAAAGCGGTGCTCTACAACACACCCGCCGGGAAGCTGGTCGCTGACTTTAGCTTCTTCGATGAGGTCCAGAGGTGTGGCGAGACGAGGGCGCTCCAGGACGACACCGAGAAACTTCAGCTGGAGGAGGAATACAGACGACATTCTGAAGCTGGTCTCTAATCTACTGAAGAATGTTCTGTGTGTTAAATGCTTTGACAGAATTCATTAACTTCTGCTCCGTTGTGTTGTTTCATTTCATGTGTTTCTCCATCAATAAATACAAGAGTTACATTTGTGTTTCTCACTGCAGAGAAAGAAAGACACAAGATGACTTCAGACGTGTTGTGGAAACACAGAACGTTCTGAACATACACACGTTTGCCTCGCGTGTTGGGCAACAGAATGCCGCTGCTCTCAGTTTAGGAACCAAACAATACGAGTGTTGGGTGACACAAAGCCAGAAGAACCAGTTTTTGAAAATATTGTTTTATTATAATGATTCAGTGGAAAACCATATAATTTATTTGGAGTATATGATGTCTCAGAGCATCAGATTCTCTCTGAACGGAGACCAACACTTGTAAACAACATAGAGCTTCATTCAAACACCACGACCACACTTCACTTCATCTTCTATCAAAAGTCTTTGGCCGGCTGAGATCAACTCGTAAATGTTTAAGTTATATATCTATTATAGAAAAGAAATATAAAATTGAATTGTTACTCTTACAAACGCACAGCGTTCGCGACTCATAACATAATATTAATATCCCAATCAGGTATTCATTCTGTAAGGCACTGATTTATAAAAATCAACCTCCGTCTTTAAAGGTTTGAAGTCTTAAAAAACGACACTTCCAGATTATCTACAGAACAAAAGAAAGATGCAGATATCTCGTTTTACACACAACATAATATTTTAAGATATAAAAGTCATTCTCATATTCACTGACTGTCTCACCTCACATATCTCCCACTGTCTCTCTCTCTCTCTCTGTCTCTCTCTCTCTCTCTCTCTCTCTCTGTCTCTGTCTTTAGTAAAATAAGGCAGTTTAATGCATTAAATTTATAGATTATTCAGTAACTGGTCATGCATTTATGATCATTGTCAGCCTTTTGCATCTTTCGCCTTCATTCAGAATGCTGTTTTCTGGTCGACTCTGTGACACTTTGAGTTTCATCGCTGCAGTTTTTCTGTTTTTCTTCGATTAGAACAGGATGAATATGCCTCACAAGAAGCACTACTGGGTCCATCTCCAGACACAACAATGACATATTTTAGGCTTTGTGTCAGCTTGTCTTGACACCTCTTTCTAACCCTGTCCAGAAAACCGTTCCTAAAATTTACAAAGGAACAAGATTTGTCAAATGTTTAGTAGTAGGAGCCCATGTGAGCGGGGGGGTGGCGGGGGGTGGGGTAGATGCCCGGCGCGGGGGAGTTCCAGTAAGGGCTCGGGGCCGCAAAGAAAGCGGAGGAGGCGACAGGCATCGTCTGAGGAGACATGAAGTTGATCTTCTGAGGCTGGTATGAGCTGATGTAGGGCAGATCCGTCGGGTATTTGTAGACTGGCGACTCTGGAGGGTGGGGCTGCAGGGCCTGCGCGATGCTGTGGAAGTCAAACTTATAAGCGTAGCGTTTGCCGTGCACTTTGGTCATGATGTTTTTGTCATAGTAGTAGCGCAGAGCTCGACTCAACTTGTCATAGTTCATGTTGGGTTTGCTTTTCCTCGCGCCCCAGCGTCGGGCCACCTCGTCCGGGTCGGTCATCTTAAACTCTCCGTTGGTGCCCTCCCATGTGATGCAGGACGAGTTAGAGCTGTCGGACAGAAGCTCCAGGAGGAACTGCCACAACTGGATCTGACCAGAACCTGACACACACATACACACCACACACACATCACACACCACACACACATCACACACACAAACACATCACACACACATCACGCACACATCACACACATCACACACATCACACACACATCACACACACACACACATCATACACACATCACGCACATCACACACATCACGCACACATCACGCACACATCACACACACATCACACACATCACGCACACATCACACACATCACGCACACATCACACACATCACACACACATCACACACATCACATCAAACACACACAAACACATCACACACACATCACGCACACATCACACACATCACACACATTACGCACACATCACACACACATCAAGCACACATCACACACATACACACATCAGACACACATCACGCACACATCACGCACACATTACACACACATCAGACACATCACGCACACATCACACACATCACACACACATCACGCACACATCACACACACATCACACACACATCACGCACACATCACGCACATACACACATCAGACACACATCACGCACACATCACGCACACATTACACACACATCAGACACATCACGCACACATCACACACATCACACACACATCACACACATCACGCACACATCACACACACATCACACACATCACGCACACATCACACATCACGCACACATCACACACATCACGCACACATCACGCACACATCACACACACCACACACATCACACACACACACCACACACACACCACACACACATCACGCACACATCACACACACATCACACACACAAAAACATCACACACACATCACGCACACATCACACACATCACACACATTACGCACACATCACACACACATCACACACACATCACACACACACCACACACACACACACACACCACACACACATCACACACACACCACACACACATCACACACACATCACACACACACACACCACACACACATCACACACACATCACATACACACACACACACCACACACACATCACACACACATCACACACACACACACACACCACACACACATCACACACACACACCACACACACATCACACACACAAACACATCACACACACATCAAGCACACATCACACACATCACACACATCACACACACATCACGCACACATCACACACACACACACATCACACACACATCACACACATCACGCACACATCACACACATCACGCACACATCACACACATCACGCACACATCACACACATCACGCACACATCACACACACACAAACACATCACACACACATCACGCACACATCACACACATCACACACACATCAAGCACACATCACACACATACACACATCAGACACACATCACGCACACATCACGCACACATTACACACACATCAGACACATCACACACACATCACACACATCACACACACATCACGCACACATCACACACACATCGGACACACATCACGCACACATCACGCACACATTACACACACATCAGACACATCACGCACACATCACACACATCACACACACATCACACAAATCACGCACACATCACACACACATCACACACATCACGCACACATCACACATCACGCACACATCACACACATCACGCACACATCACGCACACATCACACACACCACACACACATCACACACACACACAACACACACCACACACACATCACGCACACATCACACACATCACGCACACATCATACACACATCACGCACACATCACGCACACATCACGCACACATCATACACACATCACACACACATCACACACATCACGCACACATCACGCACACACACACACATCACGCACACATCACACACACATCACACACATCACGCACACATCACACACACATCATACACACATCACACACGCATCACGCACACACCACACACACATCACGCACACATCACACACATCACGCACACATCACACACACATCACACACATCACGCACACATCACACACACATCATACACACATCACACACACATCACGCACACACCACACACACATCACACACATCACACACACATCACACACATCACGCACACATCACACACACATCATACACACATCACACACATCACACACACATCACGCACACATTTAAAATCACTGTGGGATGGTTTTTAAACAAAACTAAAAGTCTTTACTTCTGAACTCTTATTGGCTGAAAGTCATTAATTTCAAAAACATTCTTATTAAATAATTGTGTAGTCTAGTTAATTGTTTTTGTTTCTTGTGCTGTTGGTTGTTACCTGGATTGGCCAATCTGCTACTGGTGGGTCCCAAAATCTGATACAGATCTACAGAGACACGACACAACAAGTGTTTTAATACACACTCAGAAATATTGTGTGAGATGCTTCAGTCATTTGTGTGTGTGTGTGCGTGTGTGTGTGTGTGTTTGACCTAGCTGGCCTCTGTGCTCTTCAACTTTGGTCATAACAGCAGCAGAACTCTGAGAAACTGAACAGACACAAAACACACAATAAACAGATAACACTAGAACTCCTGCGTGTGTGTGCGTGTGCGTGTGTGTTAGGCTAACCTTTAGATGCAGACAGTGTTTGAGGCCACACAGAGCGGCGGACAGCATCATAACTGAAGTCTGTGAGATAAGAGCATGATGATGATTTATAAAACACTGAATGTACAGCTCACTGAGTGTCCACTAGAGGGCGTGAGTGTGTGTGTGTGATCACAGAAATATTGTCTAAATGAATCCAAGAGTCCTGAACATTTCAATGTGTTTTCCTCTGAACGTCTGCTGTCTGACCTGCTCTGCTTTGACATCGGGGAGCGTCTGACGGATAAATGGAGGCGTTTGGGAAAATAAAACTTGCTCCTCCTGAAGATAAACACACACATGACATGTGATGTAAGAGTGTTCTACAGCTCAGCTTCAGTCAGAGAGAGTGTGTGTGTGTGTGTGCGTGCGTGCGTGTGTGTGTAAGCTGTGAGGGGCGGGGCAGAGCAGCAGGGGGCGTGGCTGCTTACCTGTATTGCGCGCATGCATTAACCGTGGAGAGTTTTGCAAGGCTTTGTCAACATCATCTGAGGTCAAGTGAGGAAGAGGAGCTGAGAAAGAAAACATCCAGTGACAAAACTGATCAAACTCACTCTTCCTTGAGCAGACAGACAGACAGACAGACAGACAGTGTGTGTGTTCCTTTGATTCTCAGTAGATTGTTAATGTCTGTAATACAATCTCAATCATGTCAACAGAAGAAAGAAAGATGAATTGACTTTTTTTGAATCCAATTGTGTTGTGAATGATTCATGTTCATGAATGACGTAAATGTCAGATGGACGTTATGAATGAGAGTTCAGAGGTCAGTGGATGTTATTTTGACAGCGTTATGAAGCTCAAACACGATGCAAACAAAACCTTTCAGTGAGAAATGACGGAGAATGACAGGGAAAGGAGATAAGAATGAGTCGGTGAAGGCGCTGCGTGCTGATTGGCCGTCACTCACTCTCTCTGAGGTAGTGCAGATGAGAGAGAAGAACATCAGCCGTGTAGATGCCGGTGAGATGCTGAAGCTCGTCTCTGCTCATCTTACACAACCGCTTCCCATCCACGCTGTGAAACAGACACACGTTCACGTCTGGAAGAGAATATTCCTTCACGGCCCAATCCAACCACTGCTGCACGTGATCTGTGGACCACACGCTGGGATCTGCACACACACACACACACACACACACACACACACACACATGATCTCCTGAATCCTTCAGATTGATCCGACTTTACATGACAGATGTGCTGGTTACAGTGTGTGTGTGTGTGTTACCTGCAGGTATAATAACTCTGCGTTCATTGGTGCTCATGGGTGGCACATGTTTGTCCTCCATGTAGTTATTGAAGGTCACTGGAACATTTGGACCAGAAGAGACTTTTCCTTTACCTACATTACAATCTGCAGAACTTCTGCACACACACACACACATCATCTGTGAGTCACACACAACACTATAGGACAGATATTCTTAGAATAAATATCTTAACGTTATTTTCCACTGTTGATTCTTCACTTGAATCAATATTTCATGTTGTGTAACAGTAAGAACTGACAGTAAATCATTTCATTTACAACACACACGTCAAGTAGGTTTCTGAAGACTGCTGAGAGGACACAGATGTGAGAGATTTCAGCTGGAATGTGTCATCAGCTCGCACACGTGTACACTCAACACAACATCTGCTGCTTACTGAACAACATCTTAAAGTTGTTACGGTTTTTTCTGGGCTTTTCTTGATCTGAGATCTCTCATGTTAAGGTTCTAAAGAGCATTTCAGAAAATTAACAGTCAAATAAACAGTCATGAAGTCAAATCACTTCATCCTATCTGTATTATTACAGTGAGTTCTGTCACACTATACTGATGTTAATATCTGTGATGATCTTCATATTTCACATAAAATCTTTTTGTAAAGAAATCAGCGGGTCAGTTATTTAACACGTTACTCTCGGTCTCTTTCCATTAAGATTCATTGATAAAAAAACACAAAATCAGATATGAATTAGTGTGACAGCATTATTTATGTATTTATTTTAAAAGTAGAGATCATGATGGTTGCTATTATAATGTTTTTGTCACAATAATCATGTAGTGAACAGCTGATATTGTTGTCCTTAAATGAATGCGAATGAGTGGACCTCTCAAATCTTGAGATATTTTCTCTAAATGTGTGTTGACAGTGTGATCTTCTGAAAGTCTGACTCTCTCCAACACGTCTCTATCTGAAATAAATCACTGAAGAATTCAACACATGTTTGATGGTGGGGAGTCGCCACACTGCCACATGTGCTGAAGAATCAAATCTGTCTGTCTGTCTGTCTGTGACCCCAGAGGTATGAGGACGCTGAAGACACATCTGAATATGTGCATTAAACATCAAATATCAAAGAACCACACTTTTATTTTAAATACAGAACAGGCCAAACATTTCACAGGCCGCTGCTTTCAGGTGATGAACTAAACCCTTTTGTGTGCAGATGTTATGATCTGACGTGACTCACCTGGAGCCGTTCACCTGCTCCGCTCCTGCACCGCACTCCATCTTCACCGTGACACGTCCAGTGGGCGGAGCCGACCAATCATGCTGAACTTTGGGACTGATGAATTCACTGGACGCTGAAGCCGTCATCTCTGTCTCACCATCAGACTCTCTGTATGTGCACTCATATAAAGACTGATCCTCACTCACCACTGACAGCGCCTCCTACAGGACACACACACACAGGTTACTCGTGTGTAGTTCTGACATTTAAAGGTTTTTTTAAGTGTTTCTTAACACTTGTGAACACAAAGAATGGTTTGTATGTAAAGTCAGACATCTAAACATCCAGACTTCTACTGTTAGATGACCAACACTTGATAAATAATGAATAATAATCATCATTCAGCGAACTGTGTTAAGAGTAACAGAAATACTGATCTGAGAACAGCTGCGGGAGGAAAAGGAAATGATGTGGGAAACCTGATGAATGTGCAGATGTAACTGAGAGGAGCGCACACATGACCCTTCACCTCAACACACGCACATCAGATAACATCCAGTCAAAGACAAACAGAAGAATAAATCTCTGTGTTTTAATGCTGAACATTCTCCTGACGGCTGATGGAAAACAATGACATCAAAATGAATGACACGTGTGTGTGGAACATAATTCATCTTTTAACACACTCAAACATCACTCACCTCTGGCAAGCAGACAGAGAGAGAGACAGAGTGAGAGAGAGAGAGAGAGAGAGAGAGAGAGAGAGAGATAGAGAGAGAGAGAGAGAGAGAGAGAGACAGACAGAGAGAGAGAGAGAGAGAGAGAGAGAGAGACAAAGCCTTAAGTCATCAAGAGCTGAGCCCAGAGAGAAACCCCTTCATCCAACTGATCTCACAACTAACTCTACAACCCCAAACATGCCCAAGTCAACCCCAAACCCCAGCCAGACTAAACCAAATGATGAAAAGACAAAAAGAGAAATATCTCCAACACTGGACAGAAGCAACAGCTCAGCAAAGTAAACTGGAATGCTATCTGTCACTAAAGAGAGAATATAAAGTGTCAGAATAGCTCACAAGCGTATCAGACCCTAAACTAAGAAAAGTGTTGAGCATGTACAGACTCAGTGATCACCAGCTCACTGTAGAGACGGGCAGACACAGACACACATGGACACCGAGAGAAGAGCGACTGTGTCCACACTGCACACACAATCAAGTGGAAACAGAGCTGCACTTTCTCCTCTCCTGTCCCAACTACACACACATCAGAGAAACATTCTTCCCCCAGTTTACAAACTTACACAAAGACTTTGAGCAGTTTCAACAAAAGGACAAGATCTCATACATACTGGGAGAAAAGTCAAGAAGCTCAAACCTGCTGCAAGATATGTCAAGTCCTGCCACGACCAAAGAACAACCAGCACAACACAACACAACACTGACAGGACAACACACACAAACTGACACTATCACCCTCATTGAGAACTTTAATTAAAACTCTTTTTCTGTTTATATTGAGATGTATATATATATATAGATTTTTACTTATATACTTTTAATTTTATTCTATCTTATTTTTTATCTTAATCTGTATTTCTGCATGTTTATATTTAATCTTGTGCTTTGGCAATGTAAATTTTCTTTTATCATGCCAATAAAGCTCCTTTGAATCTTGAATCTTGAGAGAGAAAGAGAGAGAGAGATAGAGAGAGAGATGAAACATAGAACACAGTAGACAGGAAGTGCTGCTGTGACATCATTTCCTGCATTCCTGCACCAGTGTGCCATCAGGATAACAGGGTCTGAGAATGTTAAAGAGGAAACATCCCATCATCCATCAGCAATGGAAGGTTAGGAACACCCATCATTAACAGCACAAAAGAGAGAGAGAGAGTGAGAGAGAGAGAGTGAGAGAGAGAGAGAGACCAACATCAATAAAACACCCATCTGAAGGTCTGAAATCATCTGCTGAACACAGAGAAAACAACAGAACCTGATGAATCTACAGCTTCATTCTCACAGACTCAGTGTAGACGACATTCAGTGGTTTAACTCTACAACACATTTGAGATCTACAGCAGAGATGTGACTTTCAAATAAAGCCAAAGGAGAAAATAGAAGAGAAATGATACTTCAGTTTGTCTAAAACATTTACAATAACGTCTACTACACAACATTTCATGTGTTTCAGAGCACTACATGTTTAAAAGCATCAATATGTCCCTCAAATGTGCTTTCTTTTGTATGTTTGAGAATTCTGAAATCAAACAGAAACGTCTCAAACACGTCAATTTAATCTGAATGGAAACATAAAACTCGATTGAGTTCCCTGACAGTGGAAAAACCACAAGAAAAAAATACAAATGAATTAAAAAACATTAAAAGCTTCACAAAAGAAGAATAAATGACACCGAGACAAAAGAAGAAATATCTTCTAACACACTATGAAAACATTCATTCAAATGTTCACTGATGACGTTAATAATGTTGTGTTGTTTTTATATGTTAATGTTAAGCAAGACAAACAATAAATGAACTGTTAGAATTGTTTCGAATAACTCTGAGAGAACTTTGAGAGATTGTCACTGACAGGCAGGTGTGATGGGATGTCATCTCTTGTGTTTCTGAAGTCTTACCTTGATGGTGCTGGCCATGGCAGAGCAGGACTGGCCCGTCTGTCCACCCGTTTTATTTAAATGTGATGTTTTACGGTCGGCGTGTGTAAGCTGCGGTTCTGTTGAACTCGGTTTAAAGAGGATGAGATCGTGCTAAAGCTGGAAGTGAAGTCAGCACCAGCAGGAAGAGTTTTCTATTGGTCCTCAACACCACACAACTCCAAGAAACACAACAGGATATTTGGAAGAGCCGAGATAAGAGCTGAAACAATGGTGTGTGTGTGTGTGTGTGTGTGTGTGTGTGTTTGTGTGTGCGTGCGCTTGTGTGTGTCGGTCTGTGTTTGTGTGCCTGTGTGTGTATGTGTAAGGGAGAGTGAGGCACATAAAGGTTAGACAGGTGTGTGTGTGTGTGTTTGTCTGTTGTAGATTTTCTTTAGTAATGTCAGTATCTGTTGAAACTTTCCCTGCTTGTAGTTGTGTTGTGTTTTTTATGACATCCTGCCGGATATCTGTAGGAAAAGACCATGTGTGTGTGTTTGTGAGTGTTCACCCGACTGCAAGTGTGTGCACGGGGGTCTCTCTCTGTGCATGCGTGTATGTGTGTGTGTGTGTGTGTGCGCATCTCTCTCTGTGCATGCCTGTATGTGTGTGTGTGTGTGTATGCGCATCTCTCTATGTGCGTGCGTGTGTAGGCCGAGAACATAATGTTGTTTCTTATCACTGAGTAACACAAATCAATAAAGAGAAATTAAAATAAAGAGCAGGAGAGCATAACACACACACTCATGCACACACTTATGTAAATGAGGACATTCCATAGACTTTTATTATGTGAGTTATAAACCGATAATTATAAACACTATAACCTCACACTAACCCACACTAGAACACAAATCCCTAATAAATCTTTCTGTATTTTTATAATTTTGAAAAGCTTTACTACAGTTCCCTATTTTCATTATTTCTATATTGTCACACAAATAGTGAGACACACTGCACATGGACTGGAGCTGTGAGGTCATTGAACACCATGTGTGATTTGTCCTCCCTCAGTTTCACTTTAGTATTTAAGACAGTTTTAAAAAACAAGGCTTTTCAAGAGGAAAAACGGAAATGAACTAAAAGCAGAAAATATCGTCGATGTCTATATATTACATAGGTAGCAGGATGATGGGATACACCTCTGCTTGTCAATAATGAAGCTCAGATGAGTAACCGCACTCAAATATGATTGGACAGGTCAGAGTGAGCGCGTTGTGCTATTGGTTGTTATCGTCTGTCCGCGTGATGCTGTGAGTGTCAGTTCAGGTCACTGATTTGTAATTCCCTTTTTCATCAAAATGTGTTGTTTAAATCCTCTGCAACAATTCAATGTTATTATAAACTGTAAGGTAGGTTGTGAATTTTTTTATTTTATTGCTAGCACGAGGACATAATAGGCTAAATGCTGAATATACTCGCTGTTTTTTTAAAGACTTATTGAAGACAATAAAACTAACTTATATTTATTGTTGCACAACGCAGTGGAGACAATGGATCAGTTAAACTTACACACAAATGCCTTGTATTTTGGATTATGGATGAAACGGATCATCATTTCAACTACGACGCCGCTCTGACCGACACATCACAGCGTCACGTGTCTGTTCGCTGCCACCAGAGGTCGCCACACACCACACTCACTGTTTCACCGTGGACTCCATCTCCCAAGATCCCCTCTGATTACACCTTCACCTGTTGCCTATCACCCAGTCACTATTTAAGCCTCACTCCACATTACTCAGTATTGTTTGTTTTTGAGCCTTACCTTGTGTTTGTTGGATTGCAATGTTTGGATTACCCTTAAATAAAGCTACACTTGGATCAGACCCCAGACCCCGTTTCTTACAAGCATCATGACACAGAACATTTCTCAAGGAGAAAAAAATCACACATATTTAAGATGATTTGAGGAAAGCTGAGACTGCACGTTCCAGAAAACACTGACTGCTTACAACGCTGACCTGACACTTGCTGCTTAGTTTTTTACCCTAACATTTTGAATTTGATCTGGCAGCAAAATGTAGACTTTTACTACAAATTAATAAAGAGATTTGATGCAGGTGCTATTATGAGACTTATAATTTAAATGTCCACATATTGTTAATACATTTATCTGTTTACATATGGACTGTGTAAGGGAGCGCTTCAAAAATATATCTTACAAAAGTCATTTCTGTGTTTATTGTTGGATTTAGTTAAGCCCTTATGAGTTGACAATGCCCACTCAGTCATTCCATCCTGCAGCCGACCCTGGCGTACACACATACACACACAGTCCATAGGAGTAATGAGTTGTATACTGTACAAACTGTGTATTTTATCCTCTAACCCAATCCCTAAAGATCACAGAAAACACACACACACGCACACACATACAGGTTTGCTTAACTATACTAGTTGGGACGTTATATAGACTTCCACTGATTTCATATCAGACTGATTTTATAACACAAAAAGCTCAAGTTTACCATCAATAAAAAGTATTAATTGCAATAAGTGCTTCTAAGTCATCCATCATATATTAGAGTTAAATTAGTGCTACACAACTCATAACACAAATAATACATGTGTGTGTGTTACCTCAGAGAGCTGTGAATCGTCCTGCTGCTGCTGGAGAGAAATCATCTGACTGACACGCTCACCACATCCCGACACATCAGTGTGTGTGTGTCACTGTTTGGCACTCACACACCGCTGAGGCTTCTGGGTAAGAAATGTGTGAGAGATCTGCAGGTTTTCTGCACATGCAGAGATCAGAGAATGTGAGCGGACCTCAGGACTCACACACACACGCGCGCAGACACACTCGCACACACACATGCGCACACACTCACACACACGCGCACACACACTCACACACACACGCGCACACACACACTCACACACACACGCGTGCAGACACACACACTCACACATACACACACTTACACACACACACTCGCACACACACATGCGCACACACACTCACACACACACACATACACTCACGCACACGCACTCACACACACACACTCACACACACTCACGCACACTCACAAACACACAAACTCACGCACACGCATTCACACACACTCACACACTGCTTGGCTGAGCCGAGTTCTAACCCATTATAAAATACCCCGATTAATAACAGCTGACCTCATTACATAACCTAAATATCACTTCATTTACTTTGTTAAATGAAACCTTGCTACACATATGGAATAACTGTTTCATAAAAGCAATAAGTCGTGTGAAGCAGTGTGCTACAGAGCATTATATAACAGCTGAGAGGGGTTTAATGACTTGTGTTGTGCCACAACACCCTCAGCTGTTATAAAAACACTGTAACCCACGGCTTCACACGACTTATTGCTTTAGTAAGTAGATCAGGGTTTAAATAATGTGCATGAAAGTATTATGCACCTCACAACATTCTGATCCAGATAAACCTCATCTGACTAACATGCTACAGTTTATATTGAAGAACACACTGATTCTCTCTCAGTGTGTGTGTGTGTGTGTGTGTGTATGTGTGTGTGTGTGTGTGTGTGTGTGTGTGTGTGTACTTGTGTGTACTTGTACATCTATCTTTATGAGGATCATGGATCCTTTAATCTGGTTGACCTCAAAGATCTGATCACTACAGCCTCCAAAAGACACACAAACACACACGCACGCACGCACACACACACACACACACACACACATACAGGCATATGTGGTTTATGAGGTCAATTGACTTTTTGGTGGTTTACAGGGACATACCTTTCCCTCCATCCAATCAAGGTAAAAAACATGTCAAAAATTTTTATTTGATCTACAGAAGACTAACACCATTTCAAAAACAATCATTTACTTTCAGAACATACTTATATTATGTATGTGACATTTCACAGGTTTATGGGAACGTGTCAAATTGTGGTTTACAGGGACAACAGGGTTTATGAGGTCTCTATTAAAGCAATAAGCACCAAGAAAGCAGTGTGTTACAGTGCATTTAAAAACAGCTAAGGGGGTTGTTAGGTTAATCTCTAAGTTGAAAAATTCACTCTATACACACTCCTTCAAGGAACTTATTGGTAATATAAAATTGTTAGTTCATATGTTTAGCAAGGCTTCATTAAATACAATCCGGCTCCATTCCACCAAAGAAACTCCCAGCGTTTTGCTGCTTGCATACAGCATGTTCCTAATTAAAAATTAACTTATGTCTCAACTGCTTCATTCCATGTGAATATGCAAGTACTTTGACTATGTAATACAGTCATCACTTATAAATTGTGTTTTTTATAACAGCTTCCTACGTGACTCAATCAAAATCAAGGACCAGAACTGACTGGTTTTTTAAACATACCAAAAATATTACTGTGCAAGTCTGGGACACATTAGTCTCCAACAAGCTTAAATAACTTGGGGACCTAAGAAAGCTACCTGCAAAGCTGTAGTACTGCGAGACATTTTAAGCACATGTTTGGATGCTTTTAAAAACAATGCTATATATCACAGTTATTTATCAATTAAATAAATCAAATCCAATCAAATCAATATTTAATGAGTTAACCATTTTGTGTTTGAAGCTATATTTGTCCTAACATTGCCAGAATTCTTCAGGACTTGGCCCCTTTCAGTTTTACCCCTTTTCTTCATGTAATAAGACATATGACTCCCTGTACATGGAAACATCTCACTGGATTATTTTCAAGTAATGGCAAAAGGAATGTTGAGAAATGTACACTGATATTTCCGAGTGACACAATAGAAAATATGTAAACAACTGGATTAAAAACACTAAATTGATTTTGTACAACTGACTTCTTGCTTGACCACTTACTGGATAACATGGACAACAGGGTTTATGAGGTCTCTACATACAACACACAATACTAGCCATTAACTGGTTTACAGGGACATCAGGGTTTATGAGGTCTCTACACACACAATACACAGAACTGACCACTCGCTGGTTTACAGGGACATCAGGGTTTATGAGGTCTCTACATACAACACACAAAACTAGCCACTAACTGGTTTACAGGGACACCAGGGTTTATGAGGTCTCTTCATACACAAAACACAGAACTAGCCACTAACTGGTTTACAGGGACACCAGGGTTTATGAGGTCTCTACATACACAAAACACAGAACTAGCCACTAACTGGTTTACAGGGACGTCAGGGTTTATGAGGTCTCTACATACACAAAACACAGAACTAGCCACTAACTGGTTTACAGGGACACCAGGGTTTATGAGGTCTCTTCATACACAAAACACAGAACTAGCCACTAACTGGTTTACAGGGACGTCAGGGTTTATGAGGTCTCTACATACACAAAACACAGAACTAGCCACTAACTGGTTTACAGGGACACCAGGGTTTATGAGGTCTCTACATACACAAAACACAGAACTAGCCACTAACTGGTTTACAGGGACATCAGGGTTTATAAGGTCTCTACATACAACCAAATGTATAAAATGTAGACCTTTTTACATACATAAGTGTTTTAAGATACATTAGTACATGGAGTGGTTGATTTTGGAAAGGTGCTAAATTAAGTTTGCTAGCAGTTCAATTATAATCCCACCTTCTATGCGGTAAACCGTCTAAAGCCATGCCTCCTTCAAAAACATGAACACACACAGACTCTAATTGCCATCCATCAAAAAAGTCCAAAGTCCATTAAATTCTTATCGAAGGATGTACATACCTGTCCAAAAGAAAGAGATCAGAGCCGTGTTCCGGAGCCCTCTCAATCCTGTAAAAACTTTACAGATTTTAATTCTAGATTTTCCTCTTTCATGATCCAGATCTTTTTGCACTGCTTTTTTAAAAACTGACATTTGTTTAGTACATTTACTTGTCGGTTCGCAAGGGAAGTTTGGTTGTTACAGCTTGTCCATCATTCTCCCTTCATTGAGACAGCTGACGTCAGCAAGCTGATCACGTATGTTGTCTACGTGAACAGGATGCGACGAGTGATGCAAAATAAGCAGGATGAAAATGTACACATGACCAGTGGGTGAACGTTATTTGGTCCTACGACTTTGACCGCTATACATCTTGATAGATATGATATAGATATGATAGAGATTTTCAACCAGCACAACAACAACAAAATTCTGGACAGGATCACCTATGCTGCCTTTAATAGCGAAGAACATTTTCTATATAATTAGCAATGATAGAATGTTTAGGAGTAGTCAGAATATAACTGGTACTCTGTGTTAAAGGACTCATCAGACGAGCACTTTCAACAAGTTGGTATGATCTATTAGGGTCTTCAACAACATCCATTTTGCTTAAAAACACTCAATGGCTGTGTAAACAAAACCATTCTTGCCTTGTCAAAGACAGCTTTGCTCACAGCAGCCCATTTTGGTGCATGTCTCTTTAAATCATAGTGAGTTACAGCGAACCCCACATTCTTCTGTCCGGCATGTCAACACAACACGTGTAGTACTGCCATGGCAATGATTTGGCTAAATGATATTTCGTGAATTCATCTGCGGTTAGTTTCGTCTTAAACGTCTCAAATAATTCGTCCAGAGACAAAAAAAATCTGTCACAGCAAACAGCGCATCCTAATGTACTGACGTTGTGCGTTTACGCTTACCTAAAATCCAAAGAATGTGCACCTGCAGATCTCACGTGGATTTTAAGAGCTTGTCATTTACAAGTAATAAGGTTACAGACAACGTGAGAGCATTACTAGTTTACTGTGACATATTTTTCAGCCCAAGCACAAATGATTTGAGAAGTTTAAAATTAAACTAACCTGCAGTGTTCGCCCCTGTTCATTAGCAAAACAAACAGCTTGCCGCAGCTAAACACAGACACACATAATGTATTAACATTCATACAGCTAAACTCCAAGTGTCCATCTGCACTTATATACAGTATATTTAACACTGGCTTTAAATGTTCTATTTAACCCATGACTGACTTAGATCCCTTCGCTATCATATGCATATGCTACTGTTATCCTCCAATATATACAGAACATTTAAGTAAATTCAGACTGTTAATAAATATTACTTTCAGCGGCAATTTTGTCTCAGTTCAGTCGTTAAAATGCATGTAGAGCAACAATGCAACTTATTTGCAACCATGACAATCATAAAATGCTCTATAAATAAAATAAAATTGAATATTTGATCAATTAAGTCTTTTGGAAGATGTAGATTAACAGGTTAAGGAAACATTCCATCATCAAATTAGTAGTAATTTATTATAATGTTGCAAGTGTTGAATCTTCAACAACATATTGTCAAATATTGTACATTGACAGGTACAAAACATTGCCTTTCAGGGACAGGAATGAAAAACATAACCCAACTTCATGAAACACCACAAATGTTAAAGTTAAAAAAACATCAACAGAGGTCTATAGTCCCTCAGATTAAACATATAAACTAAAATGATCAACACTACCAGCAGGAGAATAAAACATGTTTTCTTAAAATTTCTATTTTGAAACTAATAAATACATACATTTTTATCAAAAAAATTACAAGTTAAAAGAGTAGAACTAAAATGTGTCAAACAGATTATTAGCCCCTTGGACTACGAACATTAAAATTTCGACTTAATTTTCCACGTGTTTAAAATTTCGCCCTCGGTTCCGTACAAAATCACGTATATTTGGACGGACCGGTTTTGAAGGACCGGATGCTCGCACCTTTTGCAGACCTCACACTCCCTCATTGTTGCCAAGTGAGCTTTGCTGATGTGCATTTTGAAGTGTCTCATCACAGCGTTCACCTCAGGTTTCGTCCATGGTCTCCTTTTGGGCATCCGCCTTCCTCTGCTAGAGACTAGTAACAAACAAGATGATTAACTGCTAGCATTGCTGACTACAAACAGATCATATCTTTATTGATACGGTTTAAAAATCTTAGTAATAAAATGATCAGGTGTGCACGGTGTACACCATGATTATATAACATATGTGCTATAAAAAAAACTTGAAACTACAGTTGAATTGCAATGTGAGTCACTTTGGATAAAAGTGTCTGCCAAATGCATAAATGTAAATAAGGTTCAAAGCAGGGAATAATACAGGATCAGGATTTTTGCAGCAGATACGAGTAACGATTTTCTGTCATCATGATCGGCCAATACTTACACAGACTCCGATGGTTTAAGCTTTATATAACTGATATAAGATTTCTGCTCACTGTTTGCAGAATAAGTTGTAATTTGATAAATATTTTGATATAATCATATAAGGGCAATTAAAAGTTAACTTCCCCTTTTAAAAACATCCCTTTTTAAATATTGAAGTTCTTATTTTGGCCACATACTTGAATATAGTATAGTACCACTTGATAAAGCATTCCAGGGCACAGCTTTATGGCTGACTAACTGCCCTGATGAAGTAAGGTCTGCTACTTGAGGACTGGATTTTGGTGGCCTAACAAACAAATGAGCACAGTGTCATCAGATAAGGCTGCTAAATCAACTGCCATAAACCCCTTACATGGCAGGATGGAAGACCTCAGTCTCTTCAAACCCCCTCTAATCTAGCCTTAAATTCAGGCCAGGGTGTTGTCAGTCTATGGCGCTCAATATTGAGAGCATATGCATTCGATTTTTATGTAAATGTGGGGGCAGACACCAGTGTTCTGACTGGCAACCTGGAAGCGCAACTGTGTTTACAAGCAGACAAAAGCTGTATTTATGCAAGTGCTTCATGAACGTGCACCATAGACTGACAAAACAGAGGAGAATATATTGATTAAAGTTAGTATTGTGTTTTGTTTTTCACTCAAAGTATTCTCATTACTTCAGAAAAATTCAGTTGAGCCTGAGTGGATGGAGTAATTTAACAATGTCTTTAGTACTTTGCTGGACCTTGACAACAACTATAATCATTATGTCTATGAGGAGGCTAGGAAATCTATTTGATGTCACCTGCGAGGTCTTTAGACACGTTGAACGTCATGATAAAAGTCTTTGTTCAATGTTTCTTTCTGTCATGAGCCGGGTTTGATTTTCTTTCACATCATTTCTCTCTTCATTATTGATACTAAGCTCATCTGTTCGCTAGGGCTGTCAGCAATCTTGCGCTACACATCTTGCAGTTTAATTGTAAACTTAATTGTGTATAATTGTGAAGTATACTTTACTTGTATGAAGTAATATTTTGTGCTGTTATCACAAAAATACATTTGTTGCGTTGCAAACATTTTATCATACCATCGTTTTCAGAGATTTGTCTGTCAGCTTTTAGTCCTTCTGATGTGTTTGGACATGGCCTGCTTTCCAAAAGCCCTGTTGACATAGATATGGAAATAATTATTTTACAATGTATTGCTTGCATATTATGCACTTTTATTCATAAACTATAGGGTAGGACAGTAATTGTAAGTTAAATTGCAACTACACTCCTAGATATATATATAGGTTGACCACCTGAGCCATTACTTCGGACGCGTCCTTGCCAGGATTCGAATGCGTCTTCCGGTAGTGGAATTGTCCATCACATACGTCATCGTGGTTTATTATTTCAGGTTTTATTTTATAAAGGCAGCTGTTTTATTTCAAGGTAAGAATGATTACAATGAACTACAATGATAACACGTCTTAAGTTATGTTAAAACCAGGTATCTCACTAGGTGAGTATAGCAAGTTTAGAGTCTATAATCTTAGATGAGATCAGATGCTGACAGAGTGTTTGGTGACTTTATACGGGTGCTGATGGGTGAGAAGATGAGTGACAGATGATTAAAACTAATGAGTGTTAGCTGGAGGAGGTGTGATAAGAGAGACTGATGTCTCCGTCACAGTGCCACGCCCACAGCCTGTTCCTAGGGGCAGTGCCGTCGCAGTGGTCTGTCGTTGTCAAATTGTGCGGGTTGACTGGGATGCTTGTAGTAGAAGGTGTTGAGAAGAGCGGGATCCTGTATGTTATCACTCAGGGCCCAAGAGCGTTTCACTAGTCTGTAGCCCTCCCAGTCGACCAAATTCTCCACTTTAGAGTACACACCATACCCGGGAAATGAACAGGAGTCCACGATCTGAGACGATGTCCTCGGGATACCAGAGCACTGGTATAGAGGGAGTAGGAGATGATTCCGTTGCTGTGGGAAGGCCTTTGAGACGGACTAGGTGGCATGACATGGAAACCATGACCCAGCCAGCTTGGCTTCTTTGAGGTATCACAAGCTATTGTGTTCTGTGTAGATGATAAACGAATGTTGAGCACCCTCCGGCAAATGCATCCATTCTTTCAATGATAGCTTCATGGCAAACAGTTTAGTTTCCTTTCCACCGGGGTGAATTTATGAGAGCAGAAGGCACATGGATGGAGTACTGGTTGATCTTACTGCCGCTACGATATCACCCCTCCTACCCACGAAGAGGAGGCGTCTACCTCGACGATGATGGTCTGAAATTGATCAGGGTGCCTGAGGAGAACTTTTTCTTCAGATGTTTGAAGGTATCAATGGCCAAGGGAGACCTGGGGCCTCGTTATCAACAGTGTGTAGAAAATGTTCTATATGTTCTTTGTGTCTAAGAACCAAAAAAAAAAGTATTTATCAAACGTGCGTTCACAGTTCTTATAGACGCGTAGCCTTTATTGATAAATCCCACATGTTCATAAAGCCCATGGTCTATGTTCACGGTCATTTTCATTCGGAATACCTCCCATAATCAATATATGGTGATGAAACCTAGGTTTGTTTGGGAGGAGTTATGTGAGGGGTATGATGACGGAGCTGTAGATCTTGATGAAGTGGCGATAAAAGTTGACGAAGCCCATGAAGCGTAGAAGATCTATGAATGGAGTGGATGTTTGCCAGTTGGGTACAGCTGCCACCTTCCCACCTTGTCCATGGAAATGTCATTTTGGAGATGTTTTAACAGAGTTTTGAGGATTTTTCTGCCTTGAGGTAGAGGTGGTGCTATCAAAGACGTTCAAGGACCTCTGCAACATGGTGCTGGTGATCGTCAGGGTTCAAAGAATAAATCATCTATAAACACAAGTACAGTTGAGTGCAAAAAGCCTCTACCGCTTGCATTAAGCACAGTTGCATAAACCAGTCCATAAGGCATTATAATGTATGCATCATGACCGGTAAGGGTCAAAAAAGCTAATTTCCACTCGTCACCTTTTCTTATCCACACCAGATTGTAGGTGCTGCAGAAGTCAAACTTGGTAAAGATGCACACACCTCTCAACTATTCGACTCCTGCCAGGATGAGGGGATGAGGATAGCAAAACGTTGCTGTTATCTTGTTGACTGCTCAATAATCTATACAGGGTCTTAAACCCTATCCTTCTTGGCCACGAAGAAGAAGCAGGTTGAGGCAGCATGTGACAGAGAGGGACAGATGAATCCCTGAGGCCTTCGGCAAATCACTCCTCCGAGGTTTTCTTAATAGGGATGGAGAGAGCATAAATTTATCCATGGGACACCGGCAAACCCTCCTTGAGGTCTATCGTACAAGGTACCTGGGTGGCCCAAGCAGGATAGATGAAATAGGCTTTAAGATTTAGTATAGAAATAGGTTTTAAGATGGGCACTTCTATCGACTTGAAGTACAATTTGACACAAAAAGGTTGAGTTGGTGTGGATCCTTTAAGGTGTGGATCATGACGATAGATGGAAGTAATACTTTGTAAATGGTTATATGATGTATAAGACTCAACTTGATATGACTAGATTGTGAACGCAGGGCTGGTGAATCCAGGAGTGAAGAGGGTAACTGGCATAGACAAACACATTCAGAGGAAGTAGGAAGACAAGCAAACTGAAGACTTTCAACGAGAGATAATTCAGGTAGATTTAGATTAGATTAGATTCAACTTTATTGTCATTACACATATACAAGTACAGTGTAACGAAATGTAGTAAGTCACTAGGTGAGTATACCTGGTTTAGAGTATGTATTCGTAGACAAGATCAGACACGGTTCCCTTTCTGTCAGTCTCGATGTTGTGTGGAGACTGATGTTAAGAATTTGGAGTGGAGCATAAGGTGTCGGTGGCTGTGTTAGTCTCCAGGGAAGAAAAGATAAAGGGAAGAGAGGATTCGACAGCAGAAGAGAAGGTGCTCGTAGAGAAAGAGAAAAGATTACATCTGAAAGAAACTGGTTGTTGCTGTGATGCATGTGGGAAGGTGTATGTTGATGGAGATGAAAGAAAAGTGGTCAGAGAAGTGCAAAGTTTGATGTTTTCTATTGCAATTTTATCGACAATTACATGACATTTATGCAAAGAGTCAGTTTTTGCAGTGTTGGCCCTTCTTTTTCAGGACCTCTGCAATTCGACTGGGCATGCTCTCAATCAACTTCTGGGCCAAATCCTGACTGATAGCAGCCCATTCTTTCATAATAACTTCTTGGAGTTTGTCAGAATTAGTGGGGTTTTTTTGTCGACCTGCCTCTTGAGGATTGACCACAAGTTCTCAATGGGATTAAGATCTGGGGAGTTCCCAGGCCATGGACCCAAAATTTCAACATTCTGGTCCCCGAGCCACTTAGTTATCACTTTTGCCTTATGGCACGGTGCTCCATCGTGCTGGAAAAATGCATTGTTCTTTACCAAACTGTTGTTGGATGGTTCGAAGAAGTTGCTGTTGGAGGGTGTTTTGGTACCATTCTTTATTCATGGATGTGTTTTTGGGCAGAATTGTGAGAGAGCCCACTGCCTTGGATGAGAAGCAACCCCACACATGAATGGTGTTAGGATGCTTTACTGTTGGCATGACACAGGACTGATGGTAGCGCTCACCTTTTCTTCTCCGGACAAGCCTTTTTCCAGATGCCCCAAACAATCGGAAAGGGGCTTCATCTGAGAATATGACTTTGCCCCAGTCCTCAGCAGTCCATTCACTATACTTTCTGCAGAAGATCAATCTCTCCCCGATGTTTTATTTGGAGAGAAGTGGCTGCTTTGCTGCCCTTCTTGACACCAGGCCATCTTCCAAAAGTCTTCGCCTCACTGTGCGTGCAGATGCGCTCACACCAGCCTGCTGCCATTCCTGAGCAAGCTCTGCACTGGTGGCACTCCGATCCCACAGCTGAATCCTCTTTAGGAGACGATCCTGGCGCTTGCTGGACTTTCTTGGACGCCCTGAAGCCTTCTTTACAAGAATTGAACCTCTTTCCTTGAAGTTCTTGATGAACCTATAAATTGTTGATTTAGGTGCAATCTTAGTAGCCACAATATCCTTGCCTGTGAAGCCATTTTTATGCAACGCAATGATGGCTGCACGCGTTTCTTTGCAGGTCACCATGGTTAACAATGGAAGAACAATGATTAGAAGCATCACCCTCCTTTTAACATGTCAAGTCTGCCATTCTAACCCAATCAGCCTGACATAATGATCTCCAGCCTTGTGCTTGTCAACATTCTCACCTGAGTTAACAAGATGATTACTGAAATGATCTCAGCAGGTCCTTTAATGACAGCAATGAAATGCAGTGGAAAGGTTTTTTGGGATTAAGTTAATTTTCATGGCAAAGAAGGACTATGCAATTCATCTGATCACTCTTCATAACATTCTGGAGTATATGCAAATTGCTATTATAGAAACTTAAGCAGCAACTTGTGTGTATGTGTATAAAAATGTGTATAAAGTCCTATGAAAAATGGACTTCTGCTAACGGTTCAGGTTCTTTTCATAAAAAAAATCGGTTTTGGATGGGAACCTGTTCTAGTTTTCAGGCCATTCAGAACATCTACTAGCCAAAACTAAAAAATTGTTGCAAGTCACAAGACATAATTCTCCATGAATTATCTTATAAACATGTACTTGGTTATAATTTCCAAATATAGCTTTCAATTTGAATGTTTTATGGAAAATATTATGAACATTAGCAGGTGCCAGTTTATAAAGTGCACATTTCCTACATTGACCTCAGTTTAAAAAAGCATATTTTGTTCTGACATGCGTCAATGGGCTATTGATATTGTACCCTAGAGTGTAGAGAATGGGTTGAAAAGTGCCTTCTCTTCTACAAGAGCTTTGGTGGAGCATTAACCTGTCACAGAAAAGCGGTTTTGCACCACGCCATACCACGTATTGCACAGAAATAAATATATTCATTGAATCACAAGATAATTTTATACCAACCTTTACATTTCAGCCCCCACCACTTCAGTGGGGAAACCGGTCCAGAGCAAACAGAACATTTTTCAAGCGAAATCATCTCCTCTTTGACAAGTTGATGTGCTTTGCAAACTAAAGAAATAAATGCAAATAAAACGATTTTGAAAATTAATTTCATCCAGTTATTAAATTGAACAGAATCAACACTGAACTGAGCTAAGACTATTAGACTTTACAGGGCCGTTGAATGCTTGAATATGAATGGTAGATGGGTCAGTTGATTTTTACCTCTGGCTGTCTCTCTCCTTCTCACTCCAATGTTCTTCTCTTTTCTCTTTCTCTTTCTTCCTCTTTCTTTTAATCAAACATTGTAATTAAAGAGAAATAATTAGATTGTGTTAATAAGTGGTAGGTACACTTACATTAGTTTTATTGGTGTAACACATATAGACCTAGGATAGCATTAACATTTTTGAGTGAACTATTCCTTCAACTATTTGAAGTACTGGCCAATTGAAGGTGAAAGCTTTTGGTGTTCTTTGGCAGATTCATGTATCTGATTAAAAACTAAATAAATTAGGAGAATAGAAAATATGAAAATAAATGAGTCTAAATATGCAAACTATAATTTACTGTGAAAATACTAAATTTCTTACATTAAAAAATTGTCCTACCATCATCACCGCTGCCTGGTCTTGTGGATTCCTGCTGGGATCCAACGGTTATGTCCTGAGTACAAGAAAAAACATGAACAAACCGATGATTATTATTTTGTGTCTTTCTTTCAGTTACATTTTAATGCATATTTTTGCTCCAAAGTAAAATAAAATGTAATAAAACAAAACAACTAATCAACAACTAATGACAATTAATCAGCCAGTAATAAAATAGACACAAATCATCATGAACAATTGTAAATGTAATGAACCAAATCACTCTTCTGAATTCAAATTATGAGAAAACACACAAGTGTTGTAAAGCAACAGTCTACTGCTTAGTAACATACAAAGACATTTTGTGTCCTCATAAACCAAATCATGTCCTCATAACCCATGAGAAAACACAAACAAGTGTTATAAAGCAAAAGTCTACTGCTAAGTACTATTTAGTAGCAATAAGAGAACAATTTAAATAAGAGCAATTTAGTTTGACGCTCATTCGGTTAAAAAAATGACAAAACTATAAACAAACCTCTGTAGGAGACCTGATGTCACATGCCGTCATGGCTGGACCGACAGGCTCATGAAGGTGCTGAAAAACAAAAAAAGAGAAAGAAGGAATAATAAGACATTCAGCTGTGTGCTCAAAGCCTTAATAACTCTTCTGAAACCAAATTATGGGAAAATATACAGAGGTGTTATAAAGCAAAAACCTACTGCTAAGTCAAATACAAAGACATTTTGTGTCCTCATAAACCAAATCATGTCCTCATAACCCATGAGAAAACACACACAAGTGTTATAAAGCAATAACCTAGTGCTAAGTCCCATTTAGTAGCAATAAGAGAACTCAATTTAGTTTGACGCTCATTCGGTTAAAAAATGACAAAGCTATAAACAAACCTTTGTAGGAGATGTGATGTCACATGCCCTCATGGCTGGAGCGACAGGCTCATGAAGGTGCTGAAAGAAAAAAAAAGAGAAAGAAGAAATAATGAGACATTCAGCTGTGTAGTCAAAGCCTTAATAACTCTTCTGAAACCAAATTATGAGAAAACAAACACAAGTGTTTAAAAGCAAAAGTCTACTGCTAAGTAACATTCACAGGCATTTGTGTCTTCATGAACCAAATCATATCCTCATAAATTATGAGAAAACACACACAAGTGTTATAAAGCAATAGTCTACTGCTAAGTCCCATTTACTAGCAATAAGAGAACTCAATTAAGTTTGATGCTCATTTGGTGCAAAAAATGACAAAACTATAAACAAACCTTTGTAGGAGATGTGATGTCACATGCCCTCATGGCTGGAGCGACAGGCTCATTAAGGTGCTGAAAGACAAACAAAGAGAATGAAGTAATAATGAGACATTCAGCTGTGTGCTCAAAGCCTTAATAACTCTTCTGAAACCAAATTATGGGAAAATATACACAAGTGTTATAAATCAAAAACCTACTGCTAAGTCAAATACAAAGACATTTTGTGTCCTCATAAACCAAATCATGTCCTCATAACCCATGAGAAAACACACACAAGTGTTATAAAGCAATAGTCTACTGCCAACTCACATGTTAAGTAATTTTGTGTCCTCATGAACCAAATCAAATCCTCATAAATTATGGGAAAACACACAACTGTGAAAAAGCAATAGTCTACTGCGAAGTCACATACAAAGACATTTTGTGTTCTCATTAAGTAAATTGTGTCCTCTTAACCCATGAGAATACACACACAAGTGTTATAAAGCAAAAGTCTACTGCTAAGTACTATTTAGTAGCAATAAGAGAACAATTTAAATAAGAGCAATTTAGTTTGACGCTCATTCGGTTAAAAAATGACAAAACTATAAACAAACCTCTGTAGGAGACATGATGTCACATGCCGTCATGGCTGGACCGACAGGCTCATGAAGGTGCTGAAAGACAAACAAAGAGAAAGAAGAAATAATGAGACGTTCAGCTGTATAGTCAAAGCCTTAATAACTCTTCTGAAACCAAATTATGGGAAAATATACACAGGTGTTATAAACCAAAAACCTACTGCTAAGTCAAATACAAAGACATTTTGTGTCCTCATAAACCAAATCATGTCCTCTTAACCCATGAGAAAACACACACAAGTGTTATAAAGCAATAGTCTACTGCTAAGTCCCATTTACTAGCAATAAGAGAACTCAATTTAGTTTGATGCTCATTTGGTGCAAAAAATGACAAAACTATAAACAAACCTTTGTAGGAGATGTGATGTCACATGCCCTCATGGCTGGAGCGACAGGCTCATGAAGGTGCTGAAAGACAAACAAAGAGAAAGAAGGAATAATAAGACATTCAGCTGTGTAGTCAAAGCCTTAATAACTCTTCTGAAACCAAATTATGGGAAAATATACACAAGTGTTATAAAGCAAAAACCTACTGCTAAGTCAAATACAAAGACATTTTGTGTCCTCATAAACCAAATCATGTCCTCATAACCCACGAGAAAACACACACAAGTGTTATAAAGCAATAACCTAGTGCTAAGTCCCATTTGATAGCAATAAAAGAACTCAATTTAGTTTGACGCTCATTCGGTTAAAAAAATGACAAAACTATAAACAAACCTCTGTAGGAGACCTGATGTCACATGCAGTCATGGCTGGACCGACAGGCTCATGAAGGTGCTGAAAGACAAACAAAGAGAATGAAGTAATAATAAGACATTCAGCTGTGTAGTCAAAGCCTTAATAACTCTTCTGAAACCAAATTATGAGAAAATATACACAAGTGTTATAAAGCAAAAACCTACTGCTAAGTCAAATACAAAGACATTTTGTGTCCTCATAAACCAAATCATGTCCTCATAACCCATGAGAAAACACACACATGTTAAAAAGCAATAGTCTACTGCCAAGTCACATTTAAAGACATTTTGTGTCCTCATAAACTAAATTGTGTCCTCTTAACCCATCAGAAAACACACACAAGTGTTATAAAGCAAAAGTCTACTGCTAAGTCCTATTTAGTAGCAATAAGAGAACTCAATTTAGTTTGACGCTCATTCGGTTAAAAAAAATGACAAAACTATAAACAAACCTCTGTAGGAGACCTGATGTCACATGCTGTCATGGTTGGAGCAACGGGCTCATGAAGGTGCTGAGAGACAGAAGCAAAGCTGAAGTAATAAGATTATATTAGTAAATTACTTTATTTAAATTAAAATATACTCTACCTTGTAATGTTCCTGTCCATGGCGAGAACGCCATGGCAAGTTATGTCCTCCATAATCGTATAATATTTCTTCACCTGCATCGATGTCCTTGATTGCAAACAAACATAGATGTGGCTTTCCATCAACATCTAGAATTTTCCTCATTTTTGCATTTGGCTTCTCATCATCGTTAACAAGTCGACCGAGTGAGCCATTATCATAAGAGGCATCAATGCTATAGGGAAAAAACATTGACAACCGAGTGTTAAATTGGTTTCAGTGTAAAGAAATACGTTTAAAAAAATGCATCATGATGCAGAAGTGTTAACATACAGTTAAATTCAGGCTACTTACCAGTAGTTATGCCCTAGGTGGTTAAAAAAGTATGCATATTCATTTAATATGTCTTCAAAATCCCCTTTCTCAATTAAAGTTCCTCTGTATTCAAGAATGAAGGAACCTTTTACAATAAGGGTATTTGCAAATACTCCCCGACCTGAATGACAAAAAACAACAGGCAACAGTTAAACATTTTTATTAAAAATATATATTTATTAAAGTATTTTTTTATTTAAAAAAAAAAATCTGAAATTATGTTTTAATAATAAATATTTGTATTAACTTATTTATTATGTTTTAATAATAAATATTTGTATTAACTTATTTATTATTAATTCAAGTAATTTTTATGGTGTGAAATTGAGCATCTCTCTGTTTGATTGTTGTTCAAGTATATTCATTCTTATTATTATAGGGCAATAGCACATGTGCCACGATGATTAGACTACGTATAGTCTGTCAGTTCAAATCAGATTTTTGTGCATAATCAGTTTCTAGCTACATTCACATGTGGTTTAAAATCCTTTCAAATTGCATTTCTGGAAATCAGTTTCAGTCCGAAAAAGATAGATTGAGTTTGAGTTTCTTTTGGCTAACGTTACGTTCTTGCTCCACGTGAAACAACACATTTAAACGTAAACATGTCAGATGTCAATGCATATATTGTTGTCGGTCTGCTGGATTACTGAAAAGAGCCCCGTATTCCAGCCTCATACGCTTCAGCAGCAGTTTCATTAGACATAGTAATCCAGCGCATCGGCTACACGTCATGATTTTGTTAGAAAAATGTACATTGTTCAACTCTATACAATGTTGTTCTGACTGATCACCGTATGACTTCACCATTCTACGAGAGCGACAAAGCAGTGTGCTGTGGAATCCTTCTCACGGTACTGCGATGTCATACACCGGTCGGTTTGCACAGCCGTGCATAAAGTTTAACTCTACCTTGTCAATATAATGCCATTGTCATAGAAACCAAATCAGATACTGCAAAAAAACGAGTCACTGGATCTGAACAATTGCTGTACACAGTTTGGACAATCAATCATTTAAATTAGATTCCAATCTTCTATGCCCAAAAATCTGATTTGCGGTGACAGTCTGAACTAAGCTTAAATTCTACAGAAGAGTGCAAACTAACTATAAATGGGGTTGATTTCATTTGCTAACATGAAAAAACTATAATTGTACAATATTCCATAACAATTGTTAATAAATGCTTGTTGTTTCTAATTGTAATTTCATGTATACCTTGAAGTAGCATTTGACCCTGACAGTTAGTTTAACTACATTAAATCCCTGGTGAATGGTCAGGAATATGGACTGAAAAAAAATCTTTAAAAAATATAGTAGAATTTAACTAATCAAGATAAGGTTTACAAAAAAACACTCACCTTTGGCGGGATTAATGTATCGCTCTGATATTATGTTTTTGTCTTTCCCCATTTTCACATGGTGTATGGCATCTTTGAGAGGATTTAATCCTCTGCCACGTCTCATCATTCGACTCACTACAAAATACAATGCAAAGTCAATCTTTATAAACAGTATTATATTAATAACATGCTTAAGTTGTTTGTTGTTTGAAATACACTCCCTTTTAAACTCGTAGTTATTGAATGTTGAACTATTTTATCATTACAATTACATAAACCGCTCTACGAAATGTCCTACGTTATAAATCCCATATCAACCAGTTTAATTATAGATGAATAGACACGAAATAGCTTTTCATTATATCACATAAGCGATATATAATTACATAAATCACATTAAACATTTTTCACTCTTGAACTGACCAACGTGTGTGAATCAAGGTCGCTATGGGAGCGAGCAGCATCACGTGTTACAGAACGCATTAACCAGCAGTAACCAGCTAAACCTTCAAGCCGTCCCGTTACGATTATTTTAAATCACGCGACCAAGAGACATTTTGTGGACTTTATGCTTATTCTCTACAGTGTTTTATATTTGAACTTCGATAAATAATTAAATAAAAGTATATCGTATGAGTGTTTAGACGATCTGACATATTAGCAGTTTGCTCCGCACAAGGGGACGACACCACTTTTCCTTACATTTCTGAATAATTACCTTCATCTTTCTTAATAATTACATTCGATATCAACTTACTTTTCTACATCACATTTATGTAACATTAGAAGTTGATTCTAGAAGCTGCGGCATCTGAAGCTGCAGCTTCTCATAGGGCATCAATACAGTTTTATATTACATTAAAACAAATCACATTAAATAAATATTTGACATCTGAAATTAACATCGACAAATGGCGCCAGTTGTACATAACTAACTCGAAATACCAACAAGGACAGGAGAAGGTCGATTTAAGTCGATTAAAATAAGAATAAAAATATGACGACACTCTTTTACATCCACTAAGGGGATAAGCCACGAATTTCTAACATGTAAAAATATAAAGATATTAAGGACTTACTTCTCTTCGAAGACTCCGATGTTCACTCCGGTGCGGCGACTCTTCATTTGGGCAGCCAACGCGCGAACTGCGTAGCTGGTAACTTCCGCCAAACGCTTATGGCGCGAATGTGTGTGTAATTTGGCGCCAGGTGTATAACTTTGCAATACCAAATCCCTCCTACAGGGGCACTGTTTTAAGTTTACGCAGACACATCATGGTTTAAAAGACCATATTTATAAAGCTACTAAAAAGGGTAGGTAGTGTAATAGAAGTAAAATAGTAACACTAATCAATAAACTACTGCATTTAGTAATCATAAACACATTAATAACAATTTTATTAATTATTTGTTAATAATTATGACAATTTAAATTTCCAGAATTAAGAGACCACTAAAAATGGCCTCATAAACCGATTGGTCTCATAATGCTGGTATGTAAACCTGAAAATTGGTTTCATAAACCACATATGCCAACACAAACACACACACACACACACAAACACAAACACACACACACACACACACACATATCTAATGTGATGATGCTGAAGAAAGCAGCCTGGAGATCATCTGAATAAAAGTTCATTTTGATTTTGAAGTTCATATTGACAGTTTCAGACATTCTTGAGATCTCTTCAGAAATAATCTCATTTGGGCGTTTTCTTCACTAAACTAGTCAAATATCAAATCTTTGAAAAGCCCCTGTAGTTTCAGCCCCTGTAGGTGTTGACTTTATGAGAAACACACACAAACACCACGACTCTATACAAATTAAGATTATCACTCACTCATGTTGTGTCATTTTGTGTGATTTACTTTCGCCCATGAGAATGATACACACATAGAAATTCAACATCTGATCTTTAAAAATATGATGAAATTGTGCTTTAGCTCATTGAGTTGTGTGTGTTTGTGTTGAGCATGTGGTCTTATCAGAAGTCTATTAACAGACATTAAAGAATTACGGCACTAACAGCATAGTTTCAGCAAATTACCAACATGTGTTTGTGTGGAAAGTTTGGCTGAAGAAACAACACGAGTCTCTGCTGTCAGCTCTTCTTCTCCTCCACACGCACACGGGACACATACAGTACACACGGATGAGCTTCTGTCAATGATCCCAACACAACAACTTCTGGAAACATATACATCGGTCTGATAGTGTTCAGCTCTGATCCAACACAAACCAGCATCTGAAACAGCCATTACTCCAATCTTCACAAACAGTGTTGAGTCCAAACTGTGACGGTGTGAGACACTGAACCTCAACCACATCATGACAGTGTTCTCACCTCACAAGCTTCATGTTACAACACAACTCCAGCAGAGACTCTGACACCCACCGTACAAGACCCTTACACACACAATGACACACACACACACACACACACACACTGACCCACACACGCACACTGACACACACTGACCCACACACGCACACTGACACACACACACTGACCCACACACGCACACTGACACACACACACACACACACACACACACACACTGACCCACGCACGCAAACACACACACTGACACACGCACTTAAATACAAACGCATGCGCACACACGCACACTGACACACACACAGACTGACACACACACACACTGACACACACACACACACACACACTGACCCACACACGCACACTGACACACACTGACCCACACACGCACACTGACACACACACACACACACACTCACACACTGACCCACGCACGCAAACACACACACTGACACACACACATAAATACAAACGCATGCGCACACACGCACACTGACACACACACACTGACACACTGACACACACACACACACACACTGACCCACACACGCACACTGACACACACACACACACTCACACATTGACCCACGCACGCAAACACTAACACTGACACACACACATAAATACAAACGCATGCGCACACACGCACACTGACACACACACACTGACACACACACACACACACACACTGACCCACACACGCACACTGACACACACATACACACACACTGACCCACGCACGCAAACACACACACTGACACACACACACACACTTAAATACAAACGCATGCGCACACACGCACACTGACACACACAGACACTGACCCACCCACGCACGCACACACACAGACACACAGACTGACATATGCACACACACAGGCAGATCTTTAACACGTGATGAGGATGCAGGTTTACATGCGTGTGCTTCACGTGTGTCTGTGTGTGGCAGCAGTGAGTGGAGTCGCTGAACTGAGCAGGAAATCTAAAATTAGTTTTTATTGGCAAACACAGAAGACTGATGGGATGTTTCATTTGCAGTCTGCACAATAACGGCGATACTGGCCAGATTTTTCACAGCTATACGGGCCGTGTGCGCACTCACACACGTGTACACAAACACACACACACACAGTCTGTGGTTGACCGCATCATTCCTGTCTCTGCAGAAGAGGCTTTACAGCTGCGCTAGCCGACACCAAAACCATTCCTGAGTTTTATACGGTAGCTGAGAGAGTTGTGATGTGTCAGGGAGTGTTTAACACAACACCATACACAACAACAACAAACTACACACAACACATGACACTAGTGATAGCTCATCAAATACAATTCAAGATTTTTTTCATAAGAGTGTAAGTTTAACAAGTTTAATCCATCAATCTAAAAACAACTTTTATTGAAACCAAATGGACAAAATGCTTTGACGTTTCATTCTGTTACAGTATGACATCATAGTGCCACAAGACACGGCTCTGCAGAAGATCAACACCGTCTCTCACATCACAAGACAAGATAAAACACAGAGTCCTGTGACAAACATGACATCTCTGTTCAGTTTAATGTGATGTAAAACTTGTTCACATTTACATTTAGGCAGACGCTTTTATCCAAAGCGACTTACATTGCTTTATCCTATATATTTCACCTATATATTTCACATAGGTATTTGCAATCCCCTGGGATTGAACCCACAACCTTGTGTTGTTAACGCAATGCTCTTACCACTGAGCTACAAGAAAGCTAATCACTATAAGAAAGAAAAACAAACAAACAACACTCAGATCAGACTTTCTCATTTATTAGACATCACAAAGAAAAACTCTTTAGAGATTTATTTCAAAATCCTCTGAGAGCAGAGAATCAATCTCTCAACAGAATTATTCATGTGACACAGAGAAAGAAGAGAACACAGATGAATTATTCCTTCAGAGACCAAACTATATCAGACAGACAGAGACCGATGCTGAATCAGACACAAACTGAATCAAACACAACTAAACCTCCTTTAATACAGTTACGTTGGTAAGTGAAGAGATTTTGCAATATTATGTTTGAAATATTTAGTGAAATATATTTCTGACTGCAACAGATATAACTCAATCTGATCTCAATTTAAATGAGTAGCCTATGAGCACACTTATACACATCAAACATACATATCATTACACTTTCAGGTTCATTAGGCATGTGATGTGATGTGATATACCGTCGCTCCCTCTGCCGCCTGCGCATACGCAGCTAATAAACACTAACAAAACTAATTTGTAAAACAATAACACATTATACACTGTTCGCTACTTCAGTCTTTTAGGCTATAATTCTTAAATGTAAATTAAGCGTGTTTGTGAATTAAGTTAAAAACGAAGTTAAACTGCGCACATCAGTTATAAAGCTCTTAACACATCAATGCGATGTGGTTTAAATAAATAACTTTAAATCGTGTACTATGCGTTGTGTTTGAAAGTTTAATTTATGTGTGTGATCATCGTGCTGAACAGTATTTTTGTATTTACAAAACATTAAAAACGGACTCAACG
>NC_079563.1:20147848-20210348 GCF_015846415.1 Triplophysa dalaica | reverse complement strand
ACTTTCGGCGCACAATGAATAGTCTTCTGTTCAAAGTAAAACCCCAAATACTGAGTGATTTTATTCCCACATACTTTAAATAGAACAAACCTATGATTGAACATTTCGGCTTTGCTTTGTTTAAGTTGCTTTGTCTTTGTTTTAAGCAGCATTATATAGCTATTATAAATATATATTATATTTTTTATTTGTAACCGGGTGGTAAATAGCCTTAAAGTTTCCTTGCTTGACCTGTAATTTAAAAGAGTTGGCGACAGGGGGCAGTGTCTAGGTGCGTGTGGTGAAGTGCGCATGCGTCACATGTGCGTGTGAGACGTGTTAAGTGCAGTGCGAGAGGGAGACGCACTCGTATGGGAATTTGCAAGCATTTTCGAGCATCCCGTGACATACAAGGATATATGTAGGCTGGTTTTGAACCGTGCAACTGAGATCTTTGAAAGGTTGTCACTGCCTTTGTGGTGATTGAGGAGGTCATCATTATGTGAGTGTTTTTTACTTTGTTGTCATTATAGTGTGTATAAGTTGTACATGTGTATATAAAAATGTACTTATGTTGTTGTTTTCTTTGTACAGTATCCCTACTGCCGTATTTTGGCCGTTTTCTTTTTGACACTTAAAAAATGTACTATCGTACATCTGGGCTTGTCGTATTTTTGTGTTTTTGAAACTTGTATACGAAAGGTTGTGAGTTTCTTTGATTAAAACCACATTTTGTGGGTAAAGAAACTGTTTTTTTTGTATGGTTTTTTGTCCATAGCTGTGTGTTCTAAATACACGTTTCTGGAATATCCTTTAATATACGATGTAATAATTGAATAAACCACAAAAGCAAATTGAACTTGATAAATGTGTTCCGAGTGGTAAATCTAAATCCCTGGTCACATATTATTTTGAATAACAAAATATTTAAATAATAATGTCCGAAAGCAGCGAATGTGTCATGATGTGTGTAATTTCATCCATTCTCCAGCAGGTGGACCAATAGACCCACAGTCCCACACACACAAACACACAGACGATGAAGAGAGTTATTCAGCATCTCTTCAGACTGCCACAGAAAGAACAGATAGTCTCAACATACTTCAGTGGACAGAAGAACCGCAGAAGAACCCAAACCCTGACGTTCACATACATACACAATCTCACACAGTTCTGTGTGTAGCAGGTGAAAAACACACAGATCTGATGACACTGGGTCATTAATGACTCCATCTAAAAGTAAAAACTTAAACATCTTTCATGTGTAAATCTGATCAGAGTTCTGCTGTCCTCATGCCATTATCAGCAGTATTGCAGTATCAAACGTAAGGTCATGGGTTTGATTCTCACACAACACACAAACTGATCAAATAAACATCTGTGTGTCATTTCACATTAAAGCATCTGTCTCAATAAAGACTCAAGCCATTCAAGAGAAATGTTTCTTCTGTACAGTAATCTAAAAGAGCTTTCCTCTGAAGCTGACCCTATGCTGATCAATGAAAATATGTTTAAAAAAAACAGACAAATACACAACACAGCAGCACACATGTTTACACCTATTAAAGCATACAAAGATATAAAGAAGCCAGAAGATGTGAAATGAAACTTGCATTTGTTTGTATTTGCTTCAGTTAAATATTTCTGATGTTTGTTTTCTTGCCTTGACCTGCTTTATGGATATTCATACAACACACACGCATGCGCACGCACACAGATGCACACACACACACACTCACATATTGGCAAAACAATAATAATACAACCAGATTCACAATTTTTTTTAGTTCAACAAGTGTTAGAGAGAGAGATCACACTGTCATCTCAACACAATTAAGTCAGAACTCCACAGCAGAATGCACAAAATACACAGATATTAAGTCAATACACAAGACGTTTGAAAGTCTGTCAAACGATGAGAAACATACATCACACTTTATTTTATTTGATTGAGAGAGAGAGAGAGAGATTTAGAGCGAGCGTGTGCATGTTTCCACACACGCTACTGTCACGGACAGTAAACGAAGGCCACAAGTTGCTAAGCAACAGTCAATGTGAAGATGATCTTGAGATATCTTTCAATGGTATGTGTTGGCTGAGACTGCACAACTATAATATATATACACAAGAAAACAAACCATCTCCTCACACATGTTCACTCACAGATCTCCACAGAATCATCATAATAATAATGTGATCAGGTGGGCTTAAAGAAACTCAAAAGAACAGAGTCTAAGAGAGACAGCCAGACAGACAGAGAGAGAGAAACCGGAAACTTAAACAAGGCTGTGAATGACCTGAGAGACAAGGCACGAAGAGCCTTTTACACAATCAAAAAGAATATCAAAATTGACATCCCAACCGTAATCTGGCTGAAAATAATACAATCAATTATAGAACCAATCGCGCTGTATGGAAGTGAGGTTTGGGGTCCTCTCGCCAACCAAGAGTTCAGCAGATGGGACAAACACCCAATAGAGATTCTGCAAACAGAAATGTGTAAAAACATTCTACGGGTACAGAGAAAAACTCCAAACAACGCCTGCAGAGCAGAATTAGGACTGTATCCTCTAATCATTAAAATACAAAAAAGAGCTTTAAAATTCTACACACACCTTAAGAACAGCGACACAGACACACTCCATCACAAAGCCTTAAGTCATCAAGAGCTGAGCCCAGAGAGAAACCCCTTCATCCAACTGATCTCACAACTAACTCTACAACCCCAAACATGCCCAAGTCAACCCCAAACCCCAGCCAGACTAAACCAAATGATGAAAAGACAAAAAGAGAAATATCTCCAACACTGGACAGAAGCAACAGCTCAGCAAAGTAAAGTGGAATGCTATCTGTCACTAAAGAGAGAATATAAAGTGTCAGAATAGCTCACAAGCGTATCAGACCCTAAACTAAGAAAAGTGTTGAGCATGTACAGACTCAGTGATCACCAGCTCACTGTAGAGACGGGCAGACACAGACACACATGGACACCGAGAGAAGAGCGACTGTGTCCACACTGCACACACAATCAAGTGGAAACAGAGCTGCACTTTCTCCTCTCCTGTCCCAACTACACACACATCAGAGAAACATTCTTCCCCCAGTTTACAAACTTACACAAAGACTTTGAGCAGTTTCAACAAAAGGACAAGATCTCATACATACTGGGAGAAAAGTCAAGAAGCTCAAACCTGCTGCAAGATATGTCAAGTCCTGCCACGACCAAAGAACAACCAGCACAACACAACACAACACTGACAGGACAACACACACAAACTGACACTATCACCCTCATTGAGAACTTTAATTAAAACTGTTTTTCTGTTTATATTGAGATGTATATATATATAGATTTTTACTTATATACTTTTAATTTTATTCTATCTTATTTTTTATCTTAATCTGTATTTCTGCATGTTTATATTTAATCTTGTGCTTTGGCAATGTAAATTTTCTTTTATCATGCCAATAAAGCTCCTTTGAATCTTGAATCTTTAGAGAGAGAGAGAGAGAGAAAGAAAGAGAGATAAAGAGAGACAGACAGAGAGAGAGAGAGAGACAGAGAGAGAGAGAGAGAGAGAGAGAGAGATAAAGAGAGAGAGATAGAGAGAGAGAGATAGAGAGAGAGAGAGAGAGAGAGAGAGAGAGAGATAAAGAGAGAGAGAGAGATAAAGAGAGAGAGATAGAGACAGAGAGAGAGAGAGAGAGAAAGAGAGAGAGAGAGAGAGAGAAAGAAAGAAAGAAAGAAAGAGAGACAGACAGAGAGAGAGAGAGAGAGAGAGAGAGAGAGAGAGAGAGAGAGAGAGAGAGAGAGAGAACATTCACAGAACATTTATGAAACACTTCCTTATAGAACTCATTCAGATGTTGACCTTTGAACATTGAATCTGTCCTTCAAATCAAACACGTTTCAGTTTTCAGTCACGTGCATCAAATCTTGTGTCAAATCCACCCAAATATAAAGATTATGTCATGAATCACTGCGCTAACTCCAAATCATTTCTTTAGGAAACTAGTCAATCTCTACTCTAGTCAATCTCTACTCTAGTCAATCTCTATACAAGTCAATCTCTACACTAGTCAATCTCTACACAAGTCAATCTCTACTCTAGTCAATCTCTACACAAGTCAATCTCTACTCTAGTCAATCTCTACTCTAGTCAATCTCTACACAAGTTAATCTCTACACAAGTCAATCTCTACTCTAGTCAATCTCTACACAAATCAATCTCTATACAAGTCAATCTCTACACTAGTCAATCTCTACACAAGTCAATCTCTACTCTAGTCAATCTCTACACAAGTCAATCTCTACTCTAGTCAATCTCTACACAAGTCAATCTCTACACTAGTCAATCTCTACACAAGTCAATCTCTACACTAGTCAATCTCTACACAAGTCAATCTCTACTCTAGTCAATCTCTACACAAATTAATCTCTACTCTAGTCAATCTCTACACAAGTTAATCTCTACTTTAGTCAATCTCTACTCTAGTCAATCTCTACACAAGTCAATCTCTACACAAGTCAATCTCTACTCTAATCAATCTCTACACAAGTCAATCTCTACTCTAGTCAATCTCTACACAAGTTAATCTCTACTCTAGTCAATCTCTACTCTAGTCAATCTCTACTCTAGTCAATCTCTACACAAGTCAATCTCTACACAAGTCAATCTCTACTCTAATCAATCTCTACACAAGTCAATCTCTACTCTAGTCAATCTCTACACAAGTCAATCTCTACTCTAGTCAATCTCTACTCTAGTCAATCTCTAGACAAGTCAATCTCTACACAAGTCAATCTCTACTCTAATCAATCTCTACACAAGTCAATCTCTACACAAATCAATCTCTACTCTAGTCAATCTCTACTCTAGTCAATCTCTACACAAGTTAATCTCTACTCTAGTCAATCTCTACTCTAGTCAATCTCTACTCTAGTCAATCTCTACTCTAGTCAATCTCTACACAAATCAATCTCTACACAAGTCAATCTCTACACAAATCAATCTCTACTCTAGTCAATCTCTACTCTAGTCAATCTCTACTCTAGTCAATCTCTACTCTAGTCAATCTCTACTCTAGTCAATCTCTACTCTAGTCAATCTCTACTCTAGTCAATCTCTACACAAATCAATCTCTACTCTAGTCAATCTCTACACAAATCAATCTCTACACAAGTCAATCTCTACACAAGTCAATCTCTACTCTAGTCAATCTCTACACAAGTCAATCTCTACACAAGTCAATCTCTACTCTAGTCAATCTCTACACAAGTCAATCTCTACACAAGTCAATCTCTACACAAGTCAATCTCTACACAAATCAATCTCTACTCTAGTCAATCTCTACACAAGTTAATCTCTACTCTAGTCAATCTCTACTCTAGTCAATCTCTACTCTAGTCAATCTCTACTCTAGTCAATCTCTACTCTAGTCAATCTCTACTCTAGTCAATCTCTACTCTAGTCAATCTCTACTCTAGTCAATCTCTACTCTAGTCAATCTCTACTCTAGTCAATCTCTACACAAATCAATCTCTACTCTAGTCAATCTCTACACAAATCAATCTCTACACAAGTCAATCTCTACACAAGTCAATCTCTACTCTAGTCAATCTCTACACAAGTCAATCTCTACACAAGTCAATCTCTACTCTAGTCAATCTCTACACAAGTCAATCTCTACACAAGTCAATCTCTACACAAGTCAATCTCTACACAAATCAATCTCTACTCTAGTCAATCTCTACACAAGTTAATCTCTACTCTAGTCAATCTCTACTCTAGTCAATCTCTACTCTAGTCAATCTCTACTCTAGTCAATCTCTACACAAATCAATCTCTACACAAGTCAATCTCTACACAAATCAATCTCTACTCTAGTCAATCTCTACTCTAGTCAATCTCTACACAAGTCAATCTCTACACAAATCAATCTCTACTCTAGTCAATCTCTACACAAGTTAATCTCTACTCTAGTCAATCTCTACTCTAGTCAATCTCTACTCTAGTCAATCTCTACTCTAGTCAATCTCTACACAAATCAATCTCTACACAAGTCAATCTCTACACAAATCAATCTCTACTCTAGTCAATCTCTACTCTAGTCAATCTCTACTCTAGTCAATCTCTACTCTAGTCAATCTCTACTCTAGTCAATCTCTACACAAATCAATCTCTACACAAGTCAATCTCTACACAAATCAATCTCTACTCTAGTCAATCTCTACACAAGTCAATCTCTACACAAGTCAATCTCTACTCTAGTCAATCTCTACTCTAGTCAATCTCTACTCTAGTCAATCTCTACTCTAGTCAATCTCTACTCTAGTCAATCTCTACTCTAGTCAATCTCTACACAAATCAATCTCTACACAAGTCAATCTCTACTCTAGTCAATCTCTACTCTAGTCAATCTCTACTCTAGTCAATCTCTACTCTAGTCAATCTCTACTCTAGTCAATCTCTACTCTAGTCAATCTCTACTCTAGTCAATCTCTACACAAGTCAATCTCTACTCTAGTCAATCTCTACACAAGTCAATCTCTACACAAGTCAATCTCTACACAAGTCAATCTCTACACAAGTCAATCTCTACACAAGTCAATCTCTACTCTAGTCAATCTCTACTCTAGTCAATCTCTACACAAGTCAATCTCTACTCTAGTCAATCTCTACTCTAGTCAATCTCTACACAAATCAATCTCTACACAAGTCAATCTCTACACAAATCAATCTCTACTCTAGTCAATCTCTACACAAGTCAATCTCTACACAAGTCAATCTCTACTCTAGTCAATCTCTACTCTAGTCAATCTCTACTCTAGTCAATCTCTACTCTAGTCAATCTCTACTCTAGTCAATCTCTACTCTAGTCAATCTCTACACAAATCAATCTCTACACAAGTCAATCTCTACTCTAGTCAATCTCTACACAAATCAATCTCTACACAAGTCAATCTCTACACAAATCAATCTCTACTCTAGTCAATCTCTACTCTAGTCAATCTCTACTCTAGTCAATCTCTTCTCTAGTCAATCTCTACACAAGTCAATCTCTACACAAGTCAATCTCTACACAAGTCAATCTCTACTCTAGTCAATCTCTACACAAATCAATCTCTACACAAGTCAATCTCTACACAAATCAATCTCTACACAAGTCAATCTCTACTCTAGTCAATCTCTACACAAATCAATCTCTACACAAGTCAATCTCTACACAAATCAATCTCTACTCTAGTCAATCTCTACTCTAGTCAATCTCTACTCTAGTCAATCTCTACACAAATCAATCTCTACACAAGTCAATCTCTACACAAGTCAATCTCTACTCTAGTCAATCTCTACACAAGTCAATCTCTACACAAGTCAATCTCTACTCTAGTCAATCTCTACACAAGTCAATCTCTACACAAGTTAATCTCTACTCTAGTCAATCTCTACACAAGTCAATCTCTACACAAGTTAATCTCTACACTAGTCAATCTCTACACAAGTCAATCTCTACTCTAGTCAATCTCTACACAAGTCAATCTCTACACAAGTTAATCTCTACACTAGTCAATCTCTACTCTACTCAATCTCTACTCTAGTCAATCTCTACACAAGTCAATCTCTACCCTGGTCAATCTCTACTCTAGTCAATCTCTACACAAATCAATCTCTACACAAGTCAATCTCTACTCTAGTCAATCTCTACACAAGTCAATCTCTACACAAATCAATCTCTACTCTAGTCAATCTCTACACAAGTTAATCTCTACTCTAGTCAATCTCTACTCTAGTCAATCTCTACTCTAGTCAATCTCTACTCTAGTCAATCTCTACACAAATCAATCTCTACACAAGTCAATCTCTACACAAATCAATCTCTACTCTAGTCAATCTCTACTCTAGTCAATCTCTACTCTAGTCAATCTCTACTCTAGTCAATCTCTACTCTAGTCAATCTCTACTCTAGTCAATCTCTACTCTAGTCAATCTCTACTCTAGTCAATCTCTACACAAATCAATCTCTACACAAGTCAATCTCTACTCTAGTCAATCTCTACACAAATCAATCTCTACACAAGTCAATCTCTACACAAATCAATCTCTACTCTAGTCAATCTCTACTCTAGTCAATCTCTACTCTAGTCAATCTCTACTCTAGTCAATCTCTACTCTAGTCAATCTCTACACAAGTCAATCTCTACACAAGTCAATCTCTACACAAGTCAATCTCTACTCTAGTCAATCTCTACACAAGTCAATCTCTACACAAGTCAATCTCTACACGAGTCAATCTCTACACAAGTCAATCTCTACTCTAGTCAATCTCTACACAAATCAATCTCTACACAAGTCAATCTCTACACAAATCAATCTCTACTCTAGTCAATCTCTACTCTAGTCAATCTCTACTCTAGTCAATCTCTACACAAGTCAATCTCTACACAAGTCAATCTCTACACAAGTCAATCTCTACTCTAGTCAATCTCTACACAAGTCAATCTCTACACAAGTCAATCTCTACTCTAGTCAATCTCTACACAAGTCAATCTCTACTCTAGTCAATCTCTACACAAGTCAATCTCTACACAAGTCAATCTCTACACAAATCAATCTATACACAAGTCAATCTCTACTCTAGTCAATCTCTACACAAATCAATCTCTACACAAGTCAATCTCTACACAAATCAATCTCTACTCTAGTCAATCTCTACTCTAGTCAATCTCTACTCTAGTCAATCTCTACACAAATCAATCTCTACACAAGTCAATCTCTACACAAGTCAATCTCTACTCTAGTCAATCTCTACACAAGTCAATCTCTACACAAGTCAATCTCTACTCTAGTCAATCTCTACACAAGTCAATCTCTACTCTAGTCAATCTCTACACAAGTCAATCTCTACACAAGTTAATCTCTACTCTAGTCAATCTCTACACAAGTCAATCTCTACACAAATTAATCTCTACACTAGTCAATCTCTACACAAGTCAATCTCTACTCTAGTCAATCTCTACACAAGTCAATCTCTACACAAGTTAATCTCTACACTAGTCAATCTCTACTCTAGTCAATCTCTACTCTACTCAATCTCTACACAAGTCAATCTCTACCCTAGTCAATCTCTACTCTAGTCAATCTCTACACAAATCAATCTCTACACAAGTCAATCTCTACTCTAGTCAATCTCTACACAAGTCAATCTCTACTCTAGTCAATCTCTACACAAGTCAATCTCTACTCTAGTCAATCTCTACTCTAGTCAATCTCTACTCTAGTCAATCTCTACACAAATCAATCTCTACACAAGTCAATCTCTACACAAATCAATCTCTACTCTAGTCAATCTCTACACAAATCAATCTCTACTCTAGTCAATCTCTACTCTAGTCAATCTCTACTCTAGTCAATCTCTACTCTAGTCAATCTCTACTCTAGTCAATCTCTACTCTAGTCAATCTCTACTCTAGTCAATCTCTACACAAATCAATCTCTACACAAGTCAATCTCTACTCTAGTCAATCTCTACACAAATCAATCTCTACACAAGTCAATCTCTACACAAATCAATCTCTACTCTAGTCAATCTCTACTCTAGTCAATCTCTACTCTAGTCAATCTCTACTCTAGTCAATCTCTACTCTAGTCAATCTCTACACAAGTCAATCTCTACACAAGTCAATCTCTACACAAGTCAATCTCTACTCTAGTCAATCTCTACACAAGTCAATCTCTACACAAGTCAATCTCTACACGAGTCAATCTCTACACAAGTCAATCTCTACTCTAGTCAATCTCTACACAAGTCAATCTCTACACAAGTCAATCTCTACACAAATCAATCTCTACACAAGTCAATCTCTACTCTAGTCAATCTCTACACAAATCAATCTCTACACAAGTCAATCTCTACACAAATCAATCTCTACTCTAGTCAATCTCTACTCTAGTCAATCTCTACTCTAGTCAATCTCTACACAAATCAATCTCTACACAAGTCAATCTCTACACAAGTCAATCTCTACTCTAGTCAATCTCTACACAAGTCAATCTCTACACAAGTCAATCTCTACTCTAGTCAATCTCTACACAAGTCAATCTCTACTCTAGTCAATCTCTACACAAGTCAATCTCTACACAAGTTAATCTCTACTCTAGTCAATCTCTACACAAGTCAATCTCTACACAAGTTAATCTCTACACTAGTCAATCTCTACACAAGTTAATCTCTACTCTAGTCAATCTCTACACAAGTCAATCTCTACACAAGTTAATCTCTACACTAGTCAATCTCTACTCTAGTCAATCTCTACTCTAGTCAATCTCTACACAAGTCAATCTCTACCCTAGTCAATCTCTACTCTAGTCAATCTCTACACAAATCAATCTCTACACAAGTCAATCTCTACTCTAGTCAATCTCTACACAAGTCAATCTCTACTCTAGTCAATCTCTACACAAGTCAATCTCTACTCTAGTCAATCTCTACACAAGTCAATCTCTACTCTAGTCAATCTCTACACAAATCAATCTCTACTCTAGTCAATCTCTACACAAGTCAATCTCTACTCTAGTCAATCTCTACACAAATCAATCTCTACAAAGGTCAATCTCTACTCTAGTCAATCTCTACACAAATCAATCTCTACACAAGTCAATCTCTACACAAATCAATCTCTACACAAGTCAATCTCTACTCTAGTCAATCTCTACACAAATCAATCTCTACACAAGTCAATCTCTACACAAGTCAATCTCTACTCTAGTCAATCTCTACACAAGTCAATCTCTACTCTAGTCAATCTCTACACAAGTCAATCTCTACACAAGTCAATCTCTACTCTAGTCAATCTCTACACAAGTCAATCTCTACTCTAGTCAATCTGTACACAAGTCAATCTCTACACAAGTCAATCTCTACACAAGTCAATCTCTACACAAGTCAAACTCTACACAAGTCAATCTCTACACAAGTCAATCTCTACACAAATTAATCTCTACACTAGTCAATCTCTACACAAATCAATCTCTACACAAGTCAATCTCTACTCTAGTCAATCTCTACTCTAGTCAATCTCTACTCTAGTCAATCTCTACTCAAGTCAGTCTCTACACAAGTCAATCTCTACACAAGTCAATCTCTACTCTAGTCAATCTCTACACAAATCAATCTCTACACAAATCAATCTCTACACAAGTCAATCTCTACACAAGTCAATCTCTACACAAGTCAATCTCTACACAAATCAATCTCTACACAAGTCAATCTCTACTCTAGTCAATCTCTACACAAATCAATCTCTACACAAGTCAATCTCTACACAAATCAATCTCTACTCTAGTCAATCTCTACACAAATCAATCTCTACACAAGTCAATCTCTACACAAATCAATCTCTACTCTAGTCAATCTCTACTCTAGTCAATCTCTACTCTAGTCAATCTCTACACAAATCAATCTCTACACAAGTCAATCTCTACACAAGTCAATCTCTACTCTAGTCAATCTCTACACAAGTCAATCTCTACACAAGTCAATCTCTACTCTAGTCAATCTCTACACAAGTCAATCTCTACTCTAGTCAATCTCTACACAAGTCAATCTCTACACAAGTTAATCTCTACTCTAGTCAATCTCTACACAAGTCAATCTCTACACAAATTAATCTCTACACTAGTCAATCTCTACACAAGTCAATCTCTACTCTAGTCAATCTCTACACAAGTCAATCTCTACACAAGTTAATCTCTACACTAGTCAATCTCTACTCTAGTCAATCTCTACTCTAGTCAATCTCTACACAAGTCAATCTCTACCCTAGTCAATCTCTACTCTAGTCAATCTCTACACAAGTCAATCTCTACACAAATCAATCTCTACTCTAGTCAATCTCTACTCTAGTCAATCTCTACTCTAGTCAATCTCTACTCTAGTCAATCTCTACTCTAGTCAATCTCTACACAAGTCAATCTCTACACAAGTCAATCTCTACACAAGTCAATCTCTACTCTAGTCAATCTCTACACAAGTCAATCTCTACACAAGTCAATCTCTACACGAGTCAATCTCTACACAAGTCAATCTCTACTCTAGTCAATCTCTACTCTAGTCAATCTCTACTCTAGTCAATCTCTACTCTAGTCAATCTCTACACAAGTCAATCTCTACACAAGTCAATCTCTACACAAGTCAATCTCTACTCTAGTCAATCTCTACACAAGTCAATCTCTACACAAGTCAATCTCTACACGAGTCAATCTCTACACAAGTCAATCTCTACTCTAGTCAATCTCTACACAAGTCAATCTCTACACAAGTCAATCTCTACACAAATCAATCTCTACACAAGTCAATCTCTACTCTAGTCAATCTCTACACAAATCAATCTCTACACAAGTCAATCTCTACACAAATCAATCTCTACTCTAGTCAATCTCTACTCTAGTCAATCTCTACTCTAGTCAATCTCTACACAAGTCAATCTCTACACAAGTCAATCTCTACACAAGTCAATCTCTACTCTAGTCAATCTCTACACAAGTCAATCTCTACACAAGTCAATCTCTACTCTAGTCAATCTCTACACAAGTCAATCTCTACTCTAGTCAATCTCTACACAAGTCAATCTCTACACAAGTCAATCTCTACACAAATCAATCTATACACAAGTCAATCTCTACTCTAGTCAATCTCTACACAAATCAATCTCTACACAAGTCAATCTCTACACAAATCAATCTCTACTCTAGTCAATCTCTACTCTAGTCAATCTCTACTCTAGTCAATCTCTACACAAATCAATCTCTACACAAGTCAATCTCTACACAAGTCAATCTCTACTCTAGTCAATCTCTACACAAGTCAATCTCTACACAAGTCAATCTCTACTCTAGTCAATCTCTACACAAGTCAATCTCTACTCTAGTCAATCTCTACACAAGTCAATCTCTACACAAGTTAATCTCTACTCTAGTCAATCTCTACACAAGTCAATCTCTACACAAGTTAATCTCTACACTAGTCAATCTCTACACAAGTCAATCTCTACTCTAGTCAATCTCTACACAAGTCAATCTCTACACAAGTTAATCTCTACACTAGTCAATCTCTACTCTAGTCAATCTCTACTCTACTCAATCTCTACACAAGTCAATCTCTACCCTAGTCAATCTCTACTCTAGTCAATCTCTACACAAATCAATCTCTACACAAGTCAATCTCTACTCTAGTCAATCTCTACACAAGTCAATCTCTACTCTAGTCAATCTCTACACAAGTCAATCTCTACTCTAGTCAATCTCTACTCTAGTCAATCTCTACTCTAGTCAATCTCTACACAAATCAATCTCTACACAAGTCAATCTCTACACAAATCAATCTCTACTCTAGTCAATCTCTACACAAATCAATCTCTACTCTAGTCAATCTCTACTCTAGTCAATCTCTACTCTAGTCAATCTCTACTCTAGTCAATCTCTACTCTAGTCAATCTCTACTCTAGTCAATCTCTACTCTAGTCAATCTCTACTCTAGTCAATCTCTACACAAATCAATCTCTACACAAGTCAATCTCTACTCTAGTCAATCTCTACACAAATCAATCTCTACACAAGTCAATCTCTACACAAATCAATCTCTACTCTAGTCAATCTCTACTCTAGTCAATCTCTACTCTAGTCAATCTCTACTCTAGTCAATCTCTACTCTAGTCAATCTCTACACAAGTCAATCTCTACACAAGTCAATCTCTACACAAGTCAATCTCTACTCTAGTCAATCTCTACACAAGTCAATCTCTACACAAGTCAATCTCTACACGAGTCAATCTCTACACAAGTCAATCTCTACTCTAGTCAATCTCTACACAAGTCAATCTCTACACAAGTCAATCTCTACACAAATCAATCTCTACACAAGTCAATCTCTACTCTAGTCAATCTCTACACAAATCAATCTCTACACAAGTCAATCTCTACACAAATCAATCTCTACTCTAGTCAATCTCTACTCTAGTCAATCTCTACTCTAGTCAATCTCTACACAAATCAATCTCTACACAAGTCAATCTCTACACAAGTCAATCTCTACTCTAGTCAATCTCTACACAAGTCAATCTCTACACAAGTCAATCTCTACTCTAGTCAATCTCTACACAAGTCAATCTCTACTCTAGTCAATCTCTACACAAGTCAATCTCTACACAAGTTAATCTCTACTCTAGTCAATCTCTACACAAGTCAATCTCTACTCTAGTCAATCTCTACACAAGTCAATCTCTACCCTAGTCAATCTCTACTCTAGTCAATCTCTACACAAATCAATCTCTACACAAGTCAATCTCTACTCTAGTCAATCTCTACACAAGTCAATCTCTACTCTAGTCAATCTCTACACAAGTCAATCTCTACTCTAGTCAATCTCTACACAAGTCAATCTCTACTCTAGTCAATCTCTACACAAATCAATCTCTACTCTAGTCAATCTCTACACAAGTCAATCTCTACTCTAGTCAATCTCTACACAAATCAATCTCTACAAAGGTCAATCTCTACTCTAGTCAATCTCTACACAAATCAATCTCTACACAAGTCAATCTCTACACAAATCAATCTCTACACAAGTCAATCTCTACTCTAGTCAATCTCTACACAAATCAATCTCTACACAAGTCAATCTCTACACAAGTCAATCTCTACTCTAGTCAATCTCTACACAAGTCAATCTCTACTCTAGTCAATCTCTACACAAGTCAATCTCTACACAAGTCAATCTCTACTCTAGTCAATCTCTACACAAGTCAATCTCTACTCTAGTCAATCTGTACACAAGTCAATCTCTACACAAGTCAATCTCTACACAAGTCAATCTCTACACAAGTCAAACTCTACACAAGTCAATCTCTACACAAGTCAATCTCTACACAAATTAATCTCTACACTAGTCAATCTCTACACAAATCAATCTCTACACAAGTCAATCTCTACTCTAGTCAATCTCTACTCTAGTCAATCTCTACTCTAGTCAATCTCTACTCAAGTCAGTCTCTACACAAGTCAATCTCTACACAAGTCAATCTCTACTCTAGTCAATCTCTACACAAATCAATCTCTACACAAATCAATCTCTACACAAGTCAATCTCTACACAAGTCAATCTCTACACAAGTCAATCTCTACACAAATCAATCTCTACACAAGTCAATCTCTACTCTAGTCAATCTCTACACAAATCAATCTCTACACAAGTCAATCTCTACACAAATCAATCTCTACTCTAGTCAATCTCTACACAAATCAATCTCTACACAAGTCAATCTCTACACAAATCAATCTCTACTCTAGTCAATCTCTACTCTAGTCAATCTCTACTCTAGTCAATCTCTACACAAATCAATCTCTACACAAGTCAATCTCTACACAAGTCAATCTCTACTCTAGTCAATCTCTACACAAGTCAATCTCTACACAAGTCAATCTCTACTCTAGTCAATCTCTACACAAGTCAATCTCTACTCTAGTCAATCTCTACACAAGTCAATCTCTACACAAGTTAATCTCTACTCTAGTCAATCTCTACACAAGTCAATCTCTACACAAATTAATCTCTACACTAGTCAATCTCTACACAAGTCAATCTCTACTCTAGTCAATCTCTACACAAGTCAATCTCTACACAAGTTAATCTCTACACTAGTCAATCTCTACTCTAGTCAATCTCTACTCTAGTCAATCTCTACACAAGTCAATCTCTACCCTAGTCAATCTCTACTCTAGTCAATCTCTACACAAATCAATCTCTACACAAGTCAATCTCTACTCTAGTCAATCTCTACACAAGTCAATCTCTACTCTAGTCAATCTCTACACAAGTCAATCTCTACTCTAGTCAATCTCTACTCTAGTCAATCTCTACTCTAGTCAATCTCTACACAAATCAATCTCTACACAAGTCAATCTCTACACAAATCAATCTCTACTCTAGTCAATCTCTACACAAATCAATCTCTACTCTAGTCAATCTCTACTCTAGTCAATCTCTACTCTAGTCAATCTCTACTCTAGTCAATCTCTACTCTAGTCAATCTCTACTCTAGTCAATCTCTACTCTAGTCAATCTCTACTCTAGTCAATCTCTACACAAATCAATCTCTACACAAGTCAATCTCTACTCTAGTCAATCTCTACACAAATCAATCTCTACACAAGTCAATCTCTACACAAATCAATCTCTACTCTAGTCAATCTCTACTCTAGTCAATCTCTACTCTAGTCAATCTCTACTCTAGTCAATCTCTACTCTAGTCAATCTCTACACAAGTCAATCTCTACACAAGTCAATCTCTACACAAGTCAATCTCTACTCTAGTCAATCTCTACACAAGTCAATCTCTACACAAGTCAATCTCTACACGAGTCAATCTCTACACAAGTCAATCTCTACTCTAGTCAATCTCTACACAAGTCAATCTCTACACAAGTCAATCTCTACACAAATCAATCTCTACACAAGTCAATCTCTACTCTAGTCAATCTCTACACAAATCAATCTCTACACAAGTCAATCTCTACACAAATCAATCTCTACTCTAGTCAATCTCTACTCTAGTCAATCTCTACTCTAGTCAATCTCTACACAAATCAATCTCTACACAAGTCAATCTCTACACAAGTCAATCTCTACTCTAGTCAATCTCTACACAAGTCAATCTCTACACAAGTCAATCTCTACTCTAGTCAATCTCTACACAAGTCAATCTCTACTCTAGTCAATCTCTACACAAGTCAATCTCTACACAAGTTAATCTCTACTCTAGTCAATCTCTACACAAGTCAATCTCTACACAAGTTAATCTCTACACTAGTCAATCTCTACACAAGTTAATCTCTACTCTAGTCAATCTCTACACAAGTCAATCTCTACACAAGTTAATCTCTACACTAGTCAATCTCTACTCTAGTCAATCTCTACTCTAGTCAATCTCTACACAAGTCAATCTCTACCCTAGTCAATCTCTACTCTAGTCAATCTCTACACAAATCAATCTCTACACAAGTCAATCTCTACTCTAGTCAATCTCTACACAAGTCAATCTCTACTCTAGTCAATCTCTACACAAGTCAATCTCTACTCTAGTCAATCTCTACACAAGTCAATCTCTACTCTAGTCAATCTCTACACAAATCAATCTCTACTCTAGTCAATCTCTACACAAGTCAATCTCTACTCTAGTCAATCTCTACACAAATCAATCTCTACAAAGGTCAATCTCTACTCTAGTCAATCTCTACACAAATCAATCTCTACACAAGTCAATCTCTACACAAATCAATCTCTACACAAGTCAATCTCTACTCTAGTCAATCTCTACACAAATCAATCTCTACACAAGTCAATCTCTACACAAGTCAATCTCTACTCTAGTCAATCTCTACACAAGTCAATCTCTACTCTAGTCAATCTCTACACAAGTCAATCTCTACACAAGTCAATCTCTACTCTAGTCAATCTCTACACAAGTCAATCTCTACTCTAGTCAATCTGTACACAAGTCAATCTCTACACAAGTCAATCTCTACACAAGTCAATCTCTACACAAGTCAAACTCTACACAAGTCAATCTCTACACAAGTCAATCTCTACACAAATTAATCTCTACACTAGTCAATCTCTACACAAATCAATCTCTACACAAGTCAATCTCTACTCTAGTCAATCTCTACTCTAGTCAATCTCTACTCTAGTCAATCTCTACTCAAGTCAGTCTCTACACAAGTCAATCTCTACACAAGTCAATCTCTACTCTAGTCAATCTCTACACAAATCAATCTCTACACAAATCAATCTCTACACAAGTCAATCTCTACTCTAGTCAATCTCTACTCTAGTCAATCTCTACTCTAGTCAATCTCTACTCAAGTCAATCTCTACACAAGTCAATCTCTACACAAGTCAATCTCTACTCTAGTCAATCTCTACACAAGTCAATCTCTACACAAGTCAATCTCTACACAAGTCAATCTCTACTCTAGTCAATCTCTACACAAATCAAACTCTACACAAGTCAATCTCTACACAAGTCAATCTCTACACAAGTTAATCTCTACACTAGTCAATCTCTACACAAATCAATCTCTACACAAGTCAATCTCTACTCTAGTCAATCTCTACTCTAGTCAATCTCTACTCTAGTCAATCTCTACTCAAGTCAATCTCTACACAAGTCAATCTCTACACAAGTCAATCTCTACTCTAGTCAATCTCTACACAAGTCAATCTCTACACAAGTCAATCTCTACTCTAGTCAATCTCTACTCTAGTCAATCTCTACTCAAATCAATCTCTACACAAGTCAATCTCTACACAAGTCAATCTCTACACAAGTTAATCTCTACTCTAGTCAATCTCTACTCTAGTCAATCTCTACTCTAGTCAATCTCTACTCAAGTCAATCTCTACACAAGTCAATCTCTACACAAGTCAATCTCTACACAAGTTAATCTCTACACTAGTCAATCTCTACACAAATCAATCTCTACACAAGTCAATCTCTACTCTAGTCAATCTCTACTCTAGTCAATCTCTACTCTAGTCAATCTCTACTCTAGTCAATCTCTACTCAAGTCAATCTCTACACAAGTCAATCTCTACTCTAGTCAATCTCTACACAAGTCAATCTCTACTCTAGTCAATCTCTACTCTAGTCAATCTCTACTCTAGTCAATCTCTACTCAAGTCAATCTCTACACAAGTCAATCTCTACACAAGTCAATCTCTACTCAAGTCAATCTCTACACAAATCAATCTCTACTCTAATTAATCGCTACACAAGTCAATCTCTACTCTAGTCAATCTCTACACAAATCAATCTCTACACAAGTCAATCTCTACACAAGTCAATCTCTACACAAATCAATCTCTACACAAATCAATCTCTACTCTAATCAATCTCTACACAAATCAATCTCTACACAAGTCAATCTCTACACAAATCAATCTCTACACAAGTCAATCTCTACACACGTCAATCTCTACACAAGTCAATCTCTACACCAATCAATCTCTACACAAATCAATCTCTACACAAATCAATCTCTACACAAGTCAGTCTACGTGTGGGGGACAATTTGGAATCCTCGAGCAACTGTCCTGCCTGACACACGGACAACATACAAACTCCACAAAGATTATTGACGGACGGTTTTCTTCTGTGATTGTGTGTGTGTGTTAAATGTGTTTGGGAATCAACCCCTCCAGCTAAACTACATGTAACCCCCAAATAAATCCCTTTAATATAAGAGATATCAAACTAAAGTTGATCTGAGCTGCTTCAAAACACATTACAGTTTCAAAAAAATCTTAATTGACATTTACATTAAAGCTTTTGGCAGACGCTTTTATCCAAATCGAATTACATTGCTTTATCCTATATATTTTACATAGGTATTTGCAATCCCCGGGGTTCGAACCCACAACCTTGCGCTTACCACTGAGCTACAGGAAAGCTCATTATTTAAAACTCATGTCAAAGAGACACAACAGTGACACACAAGAAATGAACAAATGAACAAATGGAGTTTAATAGTGTTCACATTAAAAGAGAAGATTAGTTTATACTCACTGGTCAGTTTACTTAAGGCTCATTTGTTTGTTTGTTTGTTTGTTGCTCATGTGTCTTGTGTTCACCTTGAGAATGATGACGGATCACACAAGCTTTGCATTGACTTTAAACTTGACAGTCTTTATTTACTCAGGCTTGTGAGATGCTTCTTGTAAGGTTTAGAGATTGTTTCTATAAATATATCTTCAGAGCTTTCATGTTGTGTTATGTTGTGACATGAGGCCACGGCAGGACGACTGAGAGAGAGATTTCACAATCTCACAGGAGACGAGACGTGAAAGAGCACAAACTGAGACTGAAAGCCATAGTTCGCCCAAAAATGAAAATTCTGTCATCATTTACTCACCCTTGAGTTGCTCCAAATCTGTACATATTTCTTTGTTGTGACAAAAACAAGGAAAATATTTGGAAGAATGTTAGCAACTTTCAGTTCTGAGACACCATTCACTACCATAAAACAAAACATTGTTTATTTTTTTGTCGTGTTGAACACAAAATTAGATCTTTTAAAGAATTTACGAGAGCAAACATTTTCGTGGCACCTTTGACTCCCATTACATTTTCCTACTATGGTATGAACAATGTCCAATCTTTCTCTGTATTGAGCAGGTTTGGAACAGGGGCGCTCCGAGGCCTTTTTAGGTGGGCTTCAGTCATCTTAGCCCCCTACACCTATTAGCTCTCAAACTATTAAAGTAGCGTGTTTCAGCACCCCGACACAATATCAACACTGTCCGCCACGAGAATCGATTTTTTCGTGATTGTCCTTTAAAATGTTATTGACTATTTAAAACAGTTTAATGCATTGTAACGTAAGAGGTGAAGGCAGCGTGTTGATGCTGGAGCATCTCTCTCTCTCTCTCATTTCAATTCAAATTCAAAATAGCTTTATTGGAATGACAAACGTACATTTTTGCATTGCCAAAGCATAGAAAATATGACAAAAATAATTTACAACTGACTAGTGAAAATAGTATTATACAAACAATATTCTGTAAAAGTAAAAAAGAAAAGAAAAATCTCTGTCTGTTGACGATCACATACGGCTGACCGATTTGTTCAGGACTGTTAGCAGTTTCATATGCCACACACTGGACGGGCTACATGCTTAACTGCGTCTGCGCTCAGCTGAATCTGCGCATGTCGGTCTGCGCAAACTGCTACTGCTTTGCATCGCGCGCGTATCATAGCTACAATCATATTATAAACAAATATCAATTATTGTAAACAATTAATTAACCAGATTCGACGTGATGAACATTTTTTTAATCTTTTTTTCTATTTATTTTCGCTAGCAAATCAAACATTTAATGACAGCTTTAAAACGTGGACCAAGACAGGGTTGGGTCAGACCCATGACTAAAACTCTATTGATATAACAGAGTCTGATCCTGTGCTGATGTTTAATCATTAACTGTGTTTATCTCGGTGAATTGTGTGAGATGGCCAGTGAGCACTCTAGACGTAGTGAAGAAAACTGCCCTGATCTCACTGAATAATAATCACAGAATGTGGGAGGAAACTGCCGCTAAACACTGAGATAAAACGTGTGAAAGTCTCTGTCATACCACACACTGAGTGTTAATGGCCATTACACACACACACACACACACACACACACACACGGAACCTATAGGCCACATTTGCTTGTAAATTGTCTTTTGTTAAAAAGCAACTTTATTCACTTGTGATCTCACCAGTTCGTCAGTTTTATCACCAGACAACACTGACTTTTTACATATATTGTCCACGAATGAATATAGCGCACGTTTATTTTGCAGCGTCGTGTTCGAAGCCAATCTTATTGATTTTGTTGTTGTTATTATATGTCGAATATAATGCATTGCAATGTGAGCGCGCAGATCCATATGGCTCCACCCACCAGCACCATCATCATCACGAACAGGGAGCGCGCGCGGGCTGAAAGCCCATAAACGCTGAATATTGTGTCGAGACGCGCAGAAACGAACGCATCTGATCTCAACATTAACACATTCTGATCACATCTGATCTAAGCTCTGAGAATATTCACGTTTATTAGAATCACATCTGTGGTGGATTAATCGACTGAACCGCAGTCAAATCGGATTTATTTCATCGAGTTTTGTGAGGATTCAACAGGTCGGTTTTATCTCTTCATTTCCTCCACATCTGTTGAGCTGCTTTATTGTGAGACTGTGTCGTGATATTTCTGAAGGATACACTTATATCACGTGAGATTAATGTAGTTAAACGGAAATCAGTCATGAATCAGATTTCACGTTTAAAACTTTATTTCCATTGAATGAACGTGATCAAAGGCGCGCGCTGGTCTTCATGGACGTGTTTACTCTTCAGATCAGTTTGTTTATGTTGCTTGATTGTGTTTATTGGTCATAATGAATCGTTTATGAAACTAAAGTCTTTGTGTGTGTTCAGGTCTGTGTGATATGGAGTCTGTCTTTTCTGGATACAGAAACAAACTGAAGGTAAGCGGGAGTGTGTCACGTGTGTTTAAAGTAATGTACTCGCGAGCAAGTCGTCTGTGAATTATGAAACATTGAAAACTTCACACAAGTAACAACTCAAATAAAAAAATACAGCGTTATGTATGTGTATGGATGTGATGAGGCTGAAGGGTTAGTCCGATGTGTGGATCAGATCAGGGTCGTCTTAAAGCCTTTGCTGTGATTTGATTGGACGAGACGAGGGCTGCTGTAAAATGATTGGAGGTCAGGCGTCGCCCACGCAGTTCATACTGGCACGGAACTGGAAAGCCAAATTTGGTGCTGTCCTCCCATTGGCGGAGGAGCACTCACAGGAAGATAAGAAGCTGTAGTGATGACGTCACTGGCAGTGGTGAGGGCGTGTCCTGTGGGTTTTTCCTGACTGTGCTGGTCTGGACCGAACAAGCATGTCTGTCCTGCTTTACATGATTCACTGTGTGTGTGTGTTGATTTAGTCACCTGACTCTGATGTTTTGTGTTTTATTGGCTCAGCGTCAGGTAGCTTTCGAGATGTTTGAAGACCCCTTGTCTCTGTTCTCGGGGTTTTATCCGCCGGTTGAGGAAGAGTCGCCCGCTCAAGAAGTTCCTTCAGGTCTGGAGTGTTTCTCGCAGGGTAAACGAGAGCGTCGATACAGACCATAATATTCTTGTGATGTTCACATTGACACGAGCTCACGCGTGTGTGTGTGTGTATTTGTTGTAGATGTGTGTTGTGTGCCTCTGCTGACGCCCTGCAGTAAAGCCGTCATGAGTCAAGCTCTGAAGGCCAGTTTCAGTGGATTCTCTAAAGTTCAGCGTCTATGTGGCATCTCAGACAGTGAGTTTTCGTCTCAACATGACACACACACACACACACACACACACACACACTTGAATAAAACATGGCTGTCCCTCAGACCCACGCAGATGGATGAAAGAGCAGGTGTTGCAGTGGCTGTACTGGGCGTCGGGTGAGTTCAGCTTGACCAACATCAACTTCTTTAAGTTTGACATGAGCGGCAGTGAGCTGTGTGATCTGGGTAAGGAGGGATTCCTGGATCTGGCTCCGGACTTTGTGGGTGACATTCTGTGGGAGCACATTGAGCAGATGTTGAGAGGTACTGGAGCGTTCTGTCACCGGCTTGAAGCGCATGTGTCACGTGTGAGGTCACTGATGCCTTTTGATTCTCTGCAGCTTATCAAGACAAAGAAGAGGCCAGAGTGTCGAGTCGGCCATCTGAGTCCAGCTGGAGCAGCAGGAACCGTAAGTGTTCGGACACGTGACTGTTGATGTCTGTGGCAGGTTTTGACGCTTCATTTTTTGACGATCTTTTGTGTGTAGACATCAGACTGGAGGAGCGTTCTCTGACGGTTCCTGACAACTGCATCAGTCTGCTCCGAGAGCTCTTCGAGAGCGCTGATGAAGGTTCTGAGCCCGAGATGTCCGCGTATCCCAAACCTCAGCTGAGCACGGTCAGCGTGAGCTACATCAGTCACGAGGCCTCCGGAGCGGCTCCGCGTCTCAACACACCCGGTACGTTCACTGACTTGACTCGCTCACGCTTCGCTGAGATCACACCTCTATAAACCACATTCTCTGCAGGGTCGTCACGGGACCAGACGTCTCAGGAGAGCGCGGAGGGTTCCGAGAGCGTCCTGAGGTCCTGGGGGAGCCACTCCTCCCTCGCTGACACCCAGCGCGTCCCGTCCTATGACAGCTTTGAGGAGGAGCTGGGGGTGACCCCGCTGTCGTTGGGCAAACAGGGACTGTCCTTCAAAGACTACGTTCAAGAGCGGAACGAACCGCTGGAGCAGGGAAAAGCAGTGATACCGGCCGCTGTGCTCGCAGGATTCACAGGTGTGTTTCATTCTGAACTGAAGAACGCTTTCAATCCATGACTGTAAATAACGTGTGTGTGTGTGCGTGTAGGAAGTGGCCCCATTCAGCTGTGGCAGTTTCTTCTGGAGCTGTTGACCGACTCCACCTGTCAGAACATCATCAGCTGGACCGGCGACGGCTGGGAATTCAAACTCACCGACCCCGATGAGGTGAGACACAGTCATGGCGTGATTTATATTGATTTGCAGACCTGTTGTCGAGGTTCTAACGCTTAATCTGGTGTGTGCATCAGGTGGCGCGCCGCTGGGGGAAGAGGAAGAACAAACCCAAGATGAACTATGAGAAGTTGAGTCGGGGACTTCGATACTACTACGATAAGAACATCATCCACAAGACGTCAGGGAAACGTTACGTGTACCGCTTCGTCTGCGACCTGCAGAATCTCTTGGGTTACACGGTGGAGGAGCTGCACGGCATGCTGGGAGTTCAGCCCGACACGGAGGACTGAAGGAGAGAGAGCGGCCCTCTCGTGTGCTGATCGGACCTCGCTGAAGGTCTCTGTTTGTGATGTTTTATCACGTGTGGAGCGAGTGTTTGCCGCTGCCAGCGATCCAACAGAAAACTGGATTCACAGACACTGAATGTGATGATTTCTGTTATCATGTTGATTATTGACTCGTATTTCACAGAGAGAAGATGATTTATTTCTGATATATTAACTCGGTCTACTGAAGATTCTTTACACACACACACACACGTGCGCGGGTTTTAAACATCTGAGACATCGACTACTGAAAGTCTTTCATATACTGTCAGCATGTACAGAGACGCTGTGACACTTCTGTTGATATTTGTGTTGTAAACATGAGTTGATATTATTTCATGAATCTTTGGAATTGCTCAGGCCAAAGTGAGATCTCTTTATCATCTCGCAGGAGATGTTATGTGTCTCGTGGGGCAGTTGAAGCTTCTTACATAAACTTATTAACACGCATCATGAGATCTGCTGCAATATCGCAGTGAATATTTATATATTTTTCTCTCTTCTGCAAATGAATGTTTAATGCTCTTATATTACAGGGGACCGTTTGACTGTAAACCAGTGGACTTTATATCAGTCGTTCTCAAGAAATCAGGAGCAGGAACACTTTTGATAAATTTTTGCTTAATCTCAGAGCATCTTTTGAGGAAAGGCTGGTTTCATATTTGACTGGATAAAGATCATCTCAATTATTGATCCGTGAGAACTGGACACACTGAAGTCACGGCCGTGTCACTATCAACTAAATGTATGAACTCTTGTTTCTAAGAAATGTCTTGAATCTTTGACAGTCGGTGAGGTTCAGCTTTGATGATCTCATGCTTGTGCAGACGTGTTGAATATCTGAGCGAGTGTTTGTGTGGTGACTCAGACGGGTTATGGCCTACGGGCAGATTGTGTTTGACTCATGAGAAACACTCCTGTGCAGACAAGCATCTTTATACTGTTAACACACACATGTAGACTTACAATGAACAGTGTGTGTTATTGTGAAAACTAATAAACTCATTTTGTGAGAACAGATGAACTTGTATGACCTGTGATTGGTGTGTTCTGAATCCACATCTCCTTTTCTGCAAGAAACTCACTTGAGTGACTCAGATCTGCACATGCGCGGACACATACACACAGAGTTTATATAGCAGCTGAGTCAACAGACCTGATAAAGACAGAAGTGATACCGTCAATATATTCCCACTGTCTTCACTGAAATATACCACATCATCATCATTGTGCGTGTGTGTGTTAGATTCAGCACAAAATCATGTGAAATACAGAAAATAACGTTAAACACAAATAACATTAACATTTCTTCAAACATTAAAGGGGTCATATGCCGCAAACACGTGTTTTCTGTGTCTTTGGTGTTTTATAAGTTGCCCATGAATGTATTAATGTATTAGAAATGTCAAATTGCAAATATTAAAGAGTCATTCTATCTCAAAGTAAAAATGCCTCGAGTAACCACACCCCCACACATCTACTTCAGTTGGTGGTCTGCATTTATTTATTTATTAGATGTTATTTATTAGAATGATCTTGCACATGGTGTTTATCTTATAAACACCATGCACTGTGCCGTGTTTTACCCTCTCTGTGTTTATTTCTTATTTGCTCCTGTAAAGCTGCTTTGGAATAGTGCACATTGTGAAGAGCGCTATATAAATAAACTTGAACTGAATTGGTAAATTGATTTGACTAAGACCACCCAAATGTATACTCAAGTAAGGTGGTGTACCTGTCAGTACAATTGAAGAGGAACCTGATGTTCCAAATATGGTCAGAGACGTTACATTTCCCTCACACGCTTGCAGTATTCCACCAATCACTACACACTGGTGAACTGGCCAATCAGAGCACACCTCGCTTTTTAGAACGATGAGCTTTGTCAAAAATCTGCGAGTTTCAGAGAGATACAAACATGCACTTAATAACCTTAAATCGTGTTAACATGTTGTATTACATCTAAGAAAAACATAATATTTTGTTTTAGCCGTGTCATACCACCCCTTTGAACATGAATCAAATATGACGCACTTTATTGTTTTGACACAATATAATAAATCTCTTATCACAGAATCATAAAACTGTCTGTAAGTCTCTCTTGTAGTGATTGTGTTGGGCATTTCCCCCATAATGTAATAAAGAGCCGTTGTTAAATCACACTGATGTCACGCTGCCGTGGCAACCAGCTGAAGCGGCTCCTTGGTAACCTTTATTCCTTTATACATCAACCCTGACCGGGACAACACAACAGACACACAAACATCATCAACACAGAAGATTTTGTTAAAGTTTGTCAAAGCTGTTCATGTGACATCATCAGTGTTCTTGATAGCAGAAGAAAAACAAACATGATCAAACCTCTCTCAGGTATCTCAAGCCTCTGGCTCTAGACACACACGTGATCACAAATAAAGAGCAAATGATTGACAGCGCAAGACTGTTTGTGTTTCATAGGAAATGGATTGCACAAGTGTCATTTACTGTAAGAGAGAGTTTACAGACTAAGGGAGGAGCCAAGATATCTCTACAACACACCCTTACACAATATGACTCTACTTTATACTTACGTGAAGTTCATGTGTTTTTTCATATATACGTACTTTAAGAACATTTAAGTGTAACAGTAGTGAAACTGGTTTTATTGTGACTTTTGGTACTTGTAGCACATCGTTTAGTTGATGAAAGTACAATATGAAGTGTTCCCTCAACACCGTAACTACTGATTAAATAGTTTTTATCCTGCGAGCCAGTTTTCTTGAAAAGTGATCTTTACATCATAATTATAGTTGACTATGTTTACATTATTTTCTTTGTTCCTATTTAATGAGTGTTCTTGAAGTAAATGTCTATGTGCATAAGGTTGGTGTTTTATTTACTCTCAACTATAAAATTGCATATAAACCTGAACCTATAAATTTATGAGACAGAATGGATTGGTATATTTATTTTTCATTCATTTATTTTTCATTCATTTATTTATTTATTTATTTAGAAATTAGATGTTATTTATTAGAATGAACTTACTCGTTGTATAAATACCATGCACTGTGCTGTGCTGTGTTTTAACTTTTCTGTTTTTCCTGTTTGCCCCTGTAAAGCTGCTTTGAAACAATACACATTGTGAAAAGCGCTATATAAATAAACTTGAATTGAATTGAATTTTTTTGTGACTGATGAGCAGGTGTTTTACACAGTGTTACAGTGATTATTATAAATAATAAGAGAGACAAAAGAGAGGCAGAACTAGACTGACCGTCCAATGGCCAGGCATTTTAAGCCCTCACCTCCAGGCCAAATTTATTACAAACTAAGCAAAAAGGTAAAGGAAAAATAAAGGCCGGCCCAACATTTTTTCCATCTAGAGGTTGCGTCTTAAAACGCTTTATTAGTATTTTATCAAAGCAGCTGTAGCCAAAAAAAATAACACATGTTAGCCAAACATAGGATAAATAAAGATATAACCTTAAAAAAGTAGTAGTATAGCATACACTTGAAAGCTTGTCGCAACATCTCGCGAGACCTGAGCAAAAAGTATCATGATTCATATCCAGAACATGATGCATGATGGGATACGCTCCGAAGCAAGGTAGTGTGGGTTTAGTGTTTACTGCCCTTTAGCATTTTTTAAGCGCGCGCTCTCAAGTGGCCAAGACCGCGAGTGGGGGTATTTGGACGCAGCCTCTGACCCAGTCCCAAATGGCGCACTTCATGTGGACTTGCGGTCTCGTGGACTGAAATTGCGCGTGCTCTCCAAGTCTACGAGTCCGTAAAGTGTCCCAGTTGTCTTTTTAGCGATCAGAAGTCTGCTCTCGAGCGCCTCCTTTGTGGCCTCGATGCGGTCTTTGGCGAAGCTCGCATAGATACGGACTCCACTGAAGTCCACTACCCAGGAATCCTTGCGAACGCACAATCACAGAACCGATGGGAGGAGTGTCGTGGATGTCAGACATTTACGTACACATGACGGCTACATTCTTAAATGTATGTTTTGATAACATTCAAAATTAATTTATGAATTAGTTACTTATTCACATTATTGCTTATTTATTTTCTATTAACCCAGCTATTCAAGAATAAAAACATTTCATACAGTGCATTTTCTTACTTATTTCAATTCAAGTTTATTTATATAGTGTTTTCACAATGTGTATTGTTTCAAAGCAGCTTTACAGGAGCAAACAGGAAAAACAGAAAAGTTAAAACACAGCACAGTTCTGTGTTTCAGTGCTGTACATACTTAAAGGAACAGTTTGTAGAAATCGCCGCCAGAGGGCGCAAGATCAAAACAACAACAATGGAGTAGCTTGATGACGCGATGTTGAAGCGCGGAATGATGGGATATGTAGTCTTCAAATCCACCACTGATGGCAAGGCTGATACATCAATCAGACGGGAACGAGAAATCATGTTAGCGGAAGAGGTAAAGTAATAAAGTTTTATACATTTTTCGTTTGATTAAATCATTTTATCTCATTATAATGCATTAGACCCGAGTAATGTAAGGTTTAAAACTAAATTGTTAGTCATAGATGTTACAGTATTTGTCCAATTCGATGGTGTGATAACGCTGCGCTAGTCTACTCTACTCTGCTCTACTCTGTGTTCCGTGTTTGATTCAGCGAGTTAGCTCCACTTATTCTGTGGATTCATTTTCTGATTTTTAGAGCAAAACAACAGATAAGGTGTCAATTCTTCTGGTTGATTTTTCTCACAGGAATGAAAGGTCAGGTCAAGCACAATGGATTGTGGGATACACAGTGTATCATTCATTGTGTTTTGTGTGTATATAAAACACAGAAGTGATGTTCAGCAGCTCTTTTGTAACCTTCCTCTGACGCGCACAGCAGCGCAACAGAAACATGCGACTTCCCCTTCACCAGAGATCTGCATGTCCTGCACTCACATGTACAGATTTGACACACATCACACACATCACTTAAACACACACACACACACACACACACAAACAGATCTGCAGAGAGAACAGCGGGTGTCAGGCATGCTTTGAATGATGGGAAAATAAACGCTGGTTTTCCCCTACTGAGTGCTCTTTCTAGTGTCCAAACGTTTCATGAACTTTGAAACATTTTCTGTGTTAATCTCTTTTAAAAACCGACTGAAAGTGTTATGACACGAAACATCACTTATCAATCAGACAGAATATCAAACAGACTTCATAGTTAGGGTTTAGACAAACTTCTGAAAAGCAGTTCAAGCTTGACTTGTGTCTTTCTCTTTCAAGCGAGTGTGTGTCTTCATCTGAAGCATCAGGCCTGTGGGAGGTGATCTGAGATCTCTAACACAGACACTGTGAGATTCTCACTCGTCGTCATTGTGAAATCTCTCACTGAATGTTCAGTGTTTCATTGATCACAGACAGATGAGATGAGAACCCAAACCCTCCATCTGTCTGTGCAGCATTTCAACATTGAATTTAAACAGAAGCAGGAGGAAAATACTTGAACTGAACCAAACTGAACTGTCAATATATAAACCCACAACCTCTTAAAACTATAACCAGTAAGATCAGCTCCATCACACCTCTGGATCTGTGACGTCTGCTGTTTGGCTCCATCATGTGTCCAAACATAATAACACATGCAGAAGAAAAACTCACCACTCAAACATAAAACAAGTCATGTTTAATATGTTTCTAAAGCACAAGAACTACAAAAATACAGTTCTGTTTTAACATCTATGTGTATAAGTTACTCTGAACCTCACTGGCTCGTGTGAACTTCTGCAGAATGTCTGAAGTCGGACACAGATTCATCTGAAATAAACAGAGTGACACGTTTGAGTCGAGAGTAGAAACATGTTCAATGAAACAGAGACATCAGCGACACACTCACCTTCACTGCTGCGCTCAGACCTGTGAGAGCTGCTTTATACGTTTCCATAGTGACCGAGTCTGGATGAGTGACATCACTGTAACACTGATACACAACAGCTGGAATCTGATGAACCTGACAGTGGCTGAGCACTGACCACACACACACACACACACACACACACACACACACACACACACACTGATTATTTTCTCATGCGTTTGACGCTGCAGTGATGTCATGTGATGTGATGTGATGTGATACCTGCTGCAGACAGTCCTGTGATGATGTTGGGCTGCTCCAGCAGAGGACACGCGACAGCACCTGTGTACGTGGCCGTCTTCAGAGCACGCAGGAAGGGTGTGCTGTTCCCACTCAGGTAGTCTGATGCTTTATATTCGGCCAGGACACAGTCAGAGAGCACAGTAACTGTCAGAGCTCTCTTCTGTACACAGCCCAACACCTGCACATCACATATCATCATTACACACACAAGAACATCTCTCTCTCTATATATATCTCTGAAGTGTTATTGATGTCTGACCTCCTCAGCCCACTGGAACAGCTGATCTTCAGCAACATAACACGTGCACACACACATCATGACCTGAGACAACACATAATACAGCTTCTGTTAATCAGGTTGTGTTACACGTGTGTGGAGCGTAAGGTGTGGTGTGCTGCTCACAGACGGGTTGTGCTCCTGCTGGTAGAGAACACAGGCCGGTTGTCCAGGGGCTGGAGCTGTGTCAGTCCTGCTGGAGCTGTGACTGCGTTCATTCCAGAGAGACACCCAACCCACTGCTGACCAACCTCCACAACTCAACACATAGGCTGACGTGAACCCTAACACACACACACACACACACATATTAATATCTACAGTGTGTGTGTGTGTGTGTGTGTGTGTGTGTGCGCGTGTGAAGATTTCAGTCTCACCGGTGGCGTTTAAACCCACAGCTATGATCAGATGAGAACACGACACCGATCTCTTGTCAGTCTGAGACATCCACTGCACACGAACTGACCTGACATAACGTTACACAAAACAAACACAACAACACCCATTATAAACAAAACAAGACGCATTAAAAACACAATAACATGGAGTCAGACACACGTGCAGTCATGGTGAAACCGAAAGTAAATCTCTCTCTACTATTATAACATGAAAAAGACCGTTTAAATGACAGCTGACTGTAACTTATCACACGTAATAAATGATGAAGATGTTCGTCATCTTTCACCTCTTCTCTTCTATTTCACGTCGGATTTCTTCATCTTCTTCGTTTTGCGTCAAATCATCGTCATCATCTTCTTCAACAGCTCTCGAGTAAACCGATACAATTTCACCGAAAAATGTCGCCATATCAAAGCATTTATAAGTGAATTAATAAAGAAAATGAAACCCGCACCGTAATGACTGATGAAGTTTTAGCAAAACCGCCACCGGAAATAACTAGTGTATCTTTACGACAAAAGACTTTTATTTTGTTTTAGTATCTCCACCGTTTTCATTGATAAGAGTCGCTGTTTTATCTATGGATTTTATGACGAGCAAAGTGCTGCTGCTGATGATGATTATTATTATTATGATGATGACAGTATGTTTGAACAGAAATGGTCATCCAGAAAGCAAGAAAGAGATTGTGCAGGTGATTATCAAAAAATTGCATTTTCAAAATGTTAAAATATCAAAAATATATGATTTATTTTACATTATGACACTTAAAATTTTAAAATGGCTCTACACGATCTTTTTAAAACTGTTCTATTTTCTACTTTAGATCGGTACACTAGCACTGCTGATGTCAGTGTGTTTAGAGTCTGATCTGAGATCAGAGGGGTTAGATCGGTACACTAGCGCTGCTGATGTCAGTGTGTGTAGAGTCTGATATGAGATCAGAGGGGTTAGATCGGTACACTAGCACTGCTGATGTCAGTGTGTTTAGAGTCTGATCTGAGATCATAGGGGTTAGATCGGTACACTAGCGCTGCTGATGTCAGTGTGTGTAGAGTCTGATCTGAGATCAGAGGGGTTAGATCGGTACACTAGCGCTGCTGATGTCAGTGTGTGTAGAGTCTGATCTGAGATCAGAGGGGTTAGATCGGTACACTAGCGCTGCTGATGTCAGTGTGTTTAGAGTCTGATCTGAGATCAGAGGGGTTAGATCGGTACACTAGCGCTGCTGATGTCAGTGTGTTTAGAGTCTGATCTGAGATCAGAGGGGTTAGATCGGTACACTAGCGCTGCTGATGTCAGTGTGTTTAGAGTCTGATCTGAGATCATAGGGGTTAGATCGGTACACTAGCACTGCTGATGTCAGTGTGTTTAGAGTCTGATCTGAGATCAGAGGGGTTAGATCGGTACACTAGCGCTGCTGATGTCAGTGTGTGTAGAGTCTGATCTGAGATCAGCGGGGTTAGATCGGTACACTAGCACTGCTGATGTCAGTGTGTTTAGAGTCTGATCTGAGATCATAGGGGTTAGATCGGTACACTAGCGCTGCTGATGTCAGTGTGTGTAGAGTCTGATCTGAGATCAGCGGGGTTAGATCGGTACACTAGCGCTACTGATGTCTGTGTGTGTAGAGTCTGATCTGAGATCAGCGGGGTTAGATCGGTACACTAGCACTGCTGATGTCAGTGTGTTTAGAGTCTGATCTGAGATCAGCGGGGTTAGATCGGTACATTAGCGCTGCTGATGTCAGTGTGTTTAGAGTCTGATCTGAGATCAGCGGGGTTAGATCGGTACACCAGCGCTGCTGATGTCTGTGTTTGTGTGTAGAGTCTGATCTGAGATCAGAGGGGTTAGATCGGTACACTAGCGCTGCTGATGTCTGTGTGTGTGTAGAGTCTGATCTGAGATCAGAGGGGTTAGATCGGTACACCAGCGCTGCTGATGTCTGTGTTTGTGTGTAGAGTCTGATCTGAGATCAGCGGGGTTAGATCGGTACACTAGCGCTGCTGATGTCTGTGTGTTTAGAGTCTGATCTGAGATCAGCGGGGTTAGATCGGTACACCAGCGCTGCTGATGTCTGTGTTTGTGTGTAGAGTCTGATCTGAGATCAGAGGGGTTAGATCGGTACACCAGCGCTGCTGATGTCAGTGTGTGTAGAGTCTGATCTGAGATCAGAGGGGTTAGATCGGTACACTAGCGCTGCTGATGTCTGTGTGTGTGTAGAGTCTGATCTGAGATCAGCGGGGTTAGATCGGTACACTAGCGCTGCTGATGTCTGTGTGTGTAGAGTCTGATCTGAGATCAGAGGGGTTAGATCGGTACACTAGCACTGCTGATGTCAGTGTGTTTAGAGTCTGATCTGAGATCAGAGGGGTTAGATCGGTACACTAGCGCTGCTGATGTCAGTGTGTTTAGAGTCTGATCTGAGATCAGAGGGGTTAGATCGGTACACTAGCGCTGCTGATGTCAGTGTGTTTAGAGTCTGATCTGAGATCAGAGGGGTTAGATCGGTACACTAGCACTGCTGATGTCAGTGTGTTTAGAGTCTGATCTGAGATCAGAGGGGTTAGATCGGTACACTAGCACTGCTGATGTCAGTGTGTTTAGAGTCTGATCTGAGATCAGAGGGGTTAGATCGGTACACTAGCACTGCTGATGTCAGTGTGTTTAGAGTCTGATCTGAGATCAGAGGGGTTAGATCGGTACACTAGCGCTGCTGATGTCAGTGTGTTTAGAGTCTGATCTGAGATCAGAGGGGTTAGATCGGTACACTAGCGCTGCTGATGTCAGTGTGTTTAGAGTCTGATCTGAGATCAGAGGGGTTAGATCGGTACACTAGCACTGCTGATGTCAGTGTGTTTAGAGTCTGATCTGAGATCAGAGGGGTTAGATCGGTACACTAGCGCTGCTGATGTCAGTGTGTTTAGAGTCTGATCTGAGATCAGAGGGGTTAGATCGGTACACTAGCGCTGCTGATGTCAGTGTGTTTAGAGTCTGATCTGAGATCAGAGGGGTTAGATCGGTACACTAGCACTGCTGATGTCAGTGTGTTTAGAGTCTGATCTGAGATCAGAGGGGTTAGATCGGTACACTAGCGCTGCTGATGTCAGTGTGTTTAGAGTCTGATCTGAGATCAGAGGGGTTAGATCGGTACACTAGCGCTGCTGATGTCAGTGTGTTTAGAGTCTGATCTGAGATCAGAGGGGTTAGATCGGTACACTAGTGCTGCTGATGTCTGTGTGTGTAGAGTCTGATCTGAGATCAGCGGGGTTAGATCGGTACACTAGCGCTGCTGATGTCTGTGTGTGTAGAGTCTGATCTGAGATCAGAGGGGTTAGATCGGTACATTAGCGCTGCTGATGTCAGTGTGTTTAGAGTCTGATCTGAGATCAGAGGGGTTAGATCGGTACACTAGCGCTGCTGATGTCAGTGTGTTTAGAGTCTGATCTGAGATCAGTGATTCACTCTCTCAGTCAGACGCTGTAAACAAACGCTGAAGCTTCGACACTCGCTCGATATTTATGAAATCTAAAGAATGGACATAAAGCTTCGGATTATTACACACAGTCGTGTTTTATTGTGTGTTTTTCTCACGTTTATTGTCGCCGGTAAGTTTCAGTTTTGTGCTTTTATGTTTTTCTCAGATCTTTGAGCGTTAGCTCATATTTATGCTAACCCGCTAAATTCAGTTAACGTTATCAATCCTCCTGTGATGTCGTTTTTATTTAAAACACGTGTTCTGGGCTTAGATATACACATGTGATGACGTGTGTTAGTTATTTATTGGACCAAAGTACGTCATATAAATAAACAGGTGCACGTTTGAATATGTTTGTCCTCTGAAGAGGGTTAGCTTGTATTGTTCTGTTAGCATGTTAGCTCACGTCAGATCTGCTCAACCCATCAATGATTCACTTTGAGTTTATTATACTAACACGTGAATTAAAGACATATGCGATGTTGCGTTACTTTGTCAGCATCATAATTATTAAACATTAAGTTGAATGTATTTGGGCCAGAACAAACATTACGATGAGAATATTATTATTTGTACCATGTCTACTTTAAAGTGTGATGTTAATGTGTATTTACACATGAATGTGGTCATCTTCGTATATGTACTGTGTTAAGATCATGTTTGTGAATGCTCAGGGTCGGTTGTTCAAAAAGATGAATCTGGATCAGAATGTTGTGTTGTCCATGATCATATAATCCATTTGTCTTTTGTGCCAGTTTTTCAAAGCAAAACTGGATTGGATCACCCTGATCCAGACATTTTCAGATGACCAAATCTGGATTTCAGCTCTATGGAAGCCCTAAAGGGTTGATTTTTGACTGGTTCATCACTAATGTTCACAAACGGTGATAAAAAAACATTTTAAATTTGGATTAAAATCGTTCTTTACTGTCGGCTACTGAAAAGCATAAAAGGAAGCCTAATGTATATTTACTATTTTTACTTTAACAGCCAAACTTATCAAGAGGTAAGTAGATTGTCTGTGTGTATATTGCATAATATAAATGTTGTAGTTTTTTAGTTTTATATAGTGGTGGGCATATATTTTTTTTTTAATCTAGATTAATCTAGATTAAAATGGCTCATTTGAATTCTGCCGAAGGCATTCAGAATATGTGTGCTACCCAAATAATGACTAAAAGTAAGTCTTTGAGAACGGGTGTCTCAAGCCTGGTGGCGCATTAGACCAGGGGCTCATCTCCTGTTTCCAAAATGCATCACAAACTGCTTGAGAAAGCTGTTCTACTATGATAATTGGTGATGAAAATAAATTATGTTCAACAAGATGAACTTGTGTTAACTTCCGCATTAGCTAAGGGATGATTTGCGTTTAGGTGGTACTTGAGACTGGAAGAGCTCCTATAGTACATTTACATTTAGTCATTTAGCAGACGCTTTTATCCAAAGCGACTTACAAAGAGTGAGGGAGCAACAAGCGATATGTCATACAGGAGCCATAATACATTAGATCTCAATACAAATTTACTGGTTTCAACTAAAGCTAGACCACTACCTGTTGAGAGAAAGTGTTTTTTTTAACCAATTCTGCATTGCACAAGGTGCAAACAACCTTAGTCTTGTCGATGTTTCTATTGGGAAGCTTCTTAAAAATTAATATTCCCTGAAGCAAACCCGGCGGCTTCATAGCTGCATCCATGTTAGCACGTCACGTTTGATACGGTAATTTCACAGTAACGTTATGTTGTGTTCAGACCAAACGCGAATGGCGCGTCAAGCGCGAGTGATTTATATGTTAAGTCAATGCAAAGACGCGATAGACCTACTTGCGGCGCGAATCGCGCAAGTTAAAAAATCTCGTTCTCACCCGGTACAGTGCAATTCAGCTAGATATACATCCGTGCTAAAATATCAAGGTGAAAGTCATCATAGCTTGTGTAGTATAGACCCAGCTCACAACCCAACTTTGAGAATAGATTAACAGCGGCATTTTTTTAACGCCGTTAACGCCCCACCACTAGTTTTATTACATTTTCTCTTCCTGAAGTCCAGTCTTCTGCTAGAATAATCCTGTTTTTTGATCAAACTCTCCTGATTTTCCTAAAAAGTTTTGAACAACGCAATCTGAAGGTTTGATCCAGATGATAACCCATATTGGACTTTGTGATCTAATCAAATTCTCGACCCATTTTGTGCTTTTAAATAACCTATTTTTAAGATTTGCTCCAAACCGACATCCGAAATCCAATCTGATTACTTTTGAACAACCGGCGCCGGATGATCAGTGTGATGTGTGTGAGAGTTTCATATGAACGTGTTTGTATGTTTCAGGCGTGTTTCCGGTGGCTGTAGCGATAGATGTTTATACTCCGGCTGAAGTGTTTGTAGAGAATGGAACCACAGCGACGCTGACGTGTAGTTTTAAATCTAAGGAGGTGATCAGTAGTTTAGCATCAGTCACATGGTCTTTCCTTCCAGAAGGCGACGCTGGAAACCCTACTCATGTAAGATCTGGTGTGCTCTATACATGAAGTGATGAAGTGTGTCACAGTGATGTCATCGGCAGCACACCGTCTCTTCATTGGCTTGTGTTCTCTACAGTTCATCTATTACGGCGATGGAAGAGTGTTCCCCATCTCTTTGCCGCAGTTCATTTCTCGTGTGGAGTGGGCCGGAGACTTGAACAAGAAGGACGCTTCCATCCGCGTGACTCGGGTGCAGTTCAAAGACAACGGGACATACGTGTGTGACGTGAAGAATCCTCCGGACATCACCGGACAGCCGTCCATCATTAAAGTCCGAGTAGTCATGAAAGGTGATTGTGTGCGCGTGTGACGTCACCGTGGTTACGTGTGGTGATGTGGATGTGACCGTGGTGTTTTTGTCCCGCAGAGTCTCTTCCACAGAGCAGCACGGCCGTGATCGTGGGCGGCGTGATCGGAGCTGTGATCGGCATCATCATCATCTCTGTGGTCATGTATCTGATCATCAGACGACAGGTGCCCAGACCAGATTACGAAGGGTACGTGGGTTCATGACATTCATTCGGCTGGAAATGACGGGATTAACACTGACGGTTGTGTGTTTGTGTGTGTGGCATGATGACTAAACCCAGAACACAACAAACTAACACACAGAAGGGTGGAGTGAGTCTTAGCTCATATTCTCATGAAAACATCTGTTTGTGTGTGTTGTGACATAAAATTCATGTACAATTGGAGACCTTTGTGAGATTCGTCTGGTGGTTTATAACACGTGAGTGAGTTGTGCGATACATCTAACGGATAACTGATCTATGGAACAACTACACAAGTGCCATGCGTGTTTGTGTCTGCTGTTGTGTGTCTCATAACACAGTTTATGCTCCGTCCACTTTCTGTCAATCAAAACTACTGCATGCTGTGTGCGTCTTGTGTGTGCGTTTAACCTGATGTGTGTGTGTGTGTGTGTGTGTGTGTGTGGATCAGCCATTTTCATTGATCACGTGGCATTTGTATCATGTTGCTTTTATCATCTCTCCCTCTCATCTCGTGTGTGTGTGTGCTGCTCATTGTGCTCGCATCATCCCGGCTGAATTGCGTGTGTGTAGCTGCACCTCAGTAGAGAGTGTGAGCTCACAGAACACGCGTGTGGGGAAGAAGGTGGAGTCAAGCTCAGACAACTCCTCTTGCTCCAGCCCCTCTGCCCCCCTACAGGTACGACACACTTGTGTGTGTGTTTGAGTGCAGTGAGCGAGTGTGTGTGTGTTTGCGTGAAGCGTGTATGTGTTGTGTTGTATTGTTGTGTTCTCAATGTGTGTCTCTGTGACATTCACTTCATATCAGCAGATATTTTCATGTTGTTACTGTGCTGTCCTGATTCTCTCTCTCACTCTCTGTCTCTCTCTGTCTCTCCCTCTCTCTCATTGGCTGATTTAGGGCCCGGTGATCTACGCTCAGCTCGATCACTCCGGCAGTAGGAGTTCCTTCCACAAGATGGAGCCGGTGGTCTACGCAGACATCCGGAAGAACTAGAGCAGCGGTTATTGCATGTGCATCTTTACATTCATTCACATTCTAAACGAATCTAAGAGAACAGGTGTCAATGACAGACGTACGGTCAGAGGCTCGAGCAGATGGGTTAGTACTGGACAGATGATTTCACATGTTGTAGGTTTTCTAACCGCACAAGCTCTGGCTCCTTCTGCTGTTATTGGATGTGTGTATGTGTATTATTGTCATTGCTAGTGTAATATCACTCATATTAATACCTCTGATGATGTCATTCAGGGGCCGGTTGTATTAAAAGCTTAAACTAGTCTTACAAGTTAGTAATGCAATTGTTGTCTTCAAGACTGGTCATAACTTCTTTAAGACAGGTACATAAAAGGGTAGATTAGTGTAATTAAAATTCCAAAAGTAAGACTTCATTTTATAAGCTGTTTATGCAACCGGCCCCAGATCATCAGAACTAATCATCTTGTACATAAAGACCAAATGTTCACCCCACATTCTCATTCCAGTGACGTTTACTGCAACAGCGCTTCTTTATTACAGTCAAATTATACTGTAAGCATTTTTGTTTTTTATTGAAAGAGATTTTAGTGTTTAGTTCAGTAATGAGAATTTGGGAGTGACATTTTCTCATGACGGTAATGTCCTGGCTTTATATGTCTACATATACTTTAAATGACACAGACAGAATGATGTCTGGCGTGCTTCAGTCTGCTGTGTTTGCTTGTAAACAGATCAATAGCACTATGTACAGTAACACTGACATCTATGCCAAAAACACTCCAGTCGCTGTTGGCTTCAGAATGATTCAAGTAAAGTAAAGTTAGCGTGCATGTGTCGACGGTTAGACTAACAGCTAGTGATCATGAAACTAATGTCTCTGTAGTGTTGATGTAGAAACATATTCAGTGTCAGGGTGCTAGTAAACAAGTTCTTCTTCAGGGCTGATGGGGACTTTTTGTTTTCCTGCTCTATACACTCCATTCTATCTTTTACTACATTCCAGTTCATGTCTTCAATTTTTCTTACGTCTTACTTTTATTTTCTTTAATTTAAACGTTCCGACACTTTCTGAAAAAGACCAAACGGAGCGATGGTTCTTTCACACGTATGATGCTGGACTCTTGAGTTTGTGTTGTTTTTCTTAGATGATGATTTTTTTATTGATGGACAAGCGAGATGATGATGAAGAACTGCAGTTACTGCAACATTCCAATAATGCGACTTTTTCTCTTTTGTACTGTGGTTGCGAATACTGCACTGTTAGATTTTGTTGTGCCAACTGTTTGTTAACTGAAACATTGTGCCTTCAACATTCATGAACGAACTCACACACCTGATCTTGTATTTTTGGTTTATTGGCCTTTTGTATATGAATCCAGCTGTATCTGTCTAATTTTATACATACATATATATATAAATATCACATTGACTGAACCCGTTTCATTTGTCTGTCTGCTTTGTGTGTTATTGTGTTGTTCATGAGTTTTTACTGAAAAAGCAGAAAATTATGTTTTTGTATCACTGAGGAATGTAGTCACTGGATTAATCTGAAACCATCTGATTCTGAAGAGTTTTCAAAGAATGTTGTTTGTCCTGAGTGGCACGCGAGCGCTCTTGAGATTAGTCAGATATAACATTAACTGGAACGCAGAACAGACACCAGAATTGTTTGAAGCTTTCAGTATCTAGATTGATGAAGAGATGAAACTGCAGTGATGTGTATGTGCTAACAGTATGTCTGCGGTTGCTTTGATGATGTCAGTCTCTTGTCTATCCACAGGAAAGCAAGCTGTACCCAGAATCCCCCACTTTGACTTCCCTTTAGGATGTTCAGCTCATCACTATGGCATTTATTACATGATATTTTAAGTCACAAAGAAACACAAAAGTAGCAAAACACATGAACGCAACTAGGTTGCACAATTAGTTATTTCTTTAAGGGTATAATAACAATATGTTCAAAGTCAAATTTATATATTTTTATTATTTATTTATTATTATTACTTTGTTAGTAACATGCTAATCCTTTAAAGGTGGTTGGTTATTGAAAATTAACAAATTATTGATTGAACATTTATATAATATTGGTTTTAATCTTGTCTCCATATGGTTCCTTCCTAAACACTGGTGCTCTTATGTCATATATGCTGTTTATTGTTTGCAGTCATTTACACATTTTATGATGGCAAATGTTGGGAGAATGAAAGCTCCTGCGCTGCTTTATTGGAATGAGCTTCTCTACTGTGTTGAGGTGAGTTTACCTTTAAACTAAAAGTTCCTCATGTTACTTTATAAAGGAAATGAGTTACTTCTCACATATAGTAACTGAGTTACATTCTCTGGTCACCTACATTTTGATGCATTTGACAGACGCTTTTATTCAAAGTGATGTACATTGCATTGTACTATACATTTGTGTTTTCAACTATGTTTAATCCCCTGGGGTTGAACATATGACCTCGTCGTTGCTAGCGGCATTCTCGAACCACTGAGCCACAGGAAAACTTAAATAAGTTACTTTTTTAATGATTTAAGTATTGCTTTACCTTTTAAAAATGTTCAAATATGTCAAATAACTTGGATGCCCCCAATATTAAATATGCTAAATGAATTAAATGGTAACAAAATAGAAAAAGATTATTTCATGAAACATTGTACACTAATCTACACTATTTTAATGTTGCCGTGGGACAATGTGAGAGACACCTATTAAATGTGATATTTTATATATTAATTGTATTATTGGAAAAATAAAAGACCATATATTTTTCATAACTTTTAATATGTATCGCACAGAGCACAACTGGTCAGCAAATAAGTCTAAAAAACGTATGCTCCTTAAGACCAAAAAATAAATAATAATAAAATATACATAAACTTTTTGTAGTGCAAATTAAAATGATAAAACTGTCACTCAACTTCACAACTGTTAGACATGCTGTAAACAGTACTACTTATTTTTCAACAAAATGTGCTCTCATGTTTTGAATGCTTTCCAGTATGATAGAGGTATGTTAGTTCCTGCATACTTTAGATTGCATTTTAAGAGACGGGATATTTCATTACTAGAAGTCATTGTTTGAAACCAGAGCACAAAGATAGTTTCTATTTCGCTTTGGAAACATTATTTTTTTGTTACCCGCAGCTGCGTCCGGATTCCATCCATTTAAAAAGTCTCTTTGCCTTTGCTTCACATTGCCGTGACAGAATAAGACAGAAAGTTGGCTAAACAAACGCCTGAAAGAAATGGGGGGGTTAATGTGAATAAATCAATGTGAATTTGAATTCATTAGATTTTTTTTACATTGTATTTCTAAATTTCATTGTGAACTGTATTGTCTTTCTATGGTGGATATTAAAATATGAATTAATATTTAGTTGAGGACATTTTCTGTGACAAAAACGTATTTTGATTGGTTAGAATAGAGTAGAATACAACTGCATTGTCATTGTTGAGGGATACAGTTAACAACTCTTCTGCATGACAGTTGTTATGTACACAAACAAATAAATATATATATATACACACAATATTATAAAAGTATAAATCCTCTGCAAGTAAAGCAACAGCAGCAGAGTAATATAGTAAGGGAGGGTCATTCCACCTTTAAATGAGTTTTTATTTCACATTTTAGTTTGTTTGGGAGTGTGTCAGCGGTTATGTATTTAAGCATCTAACTTGATAGAAACTGTTTTTCAGTCTGTTGGTTTTGGTTTTTATCAGTCTCCCAGAAGGTTAGGGGGAGAACAGATGATGTCCAGAGTGAGCGAGGTCTTTTGAAATGCAGTTGGCCTTCTTCTGAAGTCATCCAGAGTAGATGTCTTGGAGAATGGACAGTGACCCACCAGTCACACACTCATCTGTCCTCACTATCCTCCGCAGGTCCTTCATGTTCTCTTCTGTACATCTGGAGAATCATACCCTGCAGCAGTAGGTTAGCAGGATTTCTATGGTGGAATGAAAGAAGTTGGTCAGCAGGTTTTGAAGGAAGGCAAGAGTGCTTCAACTTCCTGAGGAAATAAATTCTTTGTTGGGCTTTCCACACCTGCTGGGAGATGTGTGTAGACCAGGTGAGGAATTTAAAGCTCTCTTCCCTCTCTACATCCTCTCCGTGTATATAGAGGGTGGAATGTTCTGTACGTTTGATTTCCTGAAGTCCAAGATAATTTCCTTGGTTTTGGTTATGTTTAGATCAAGATTATTGTGAGAGCACCAATCTGTGAAATGCTGAAAGGTTGTTTCAGTGTCCTCAGACATCCTGACATTACATACGGATGTTTCCTCACACCCTGAGCCTGCCTGAGTCTATTCACAGTTTAAAGACACGTTTTTACATTTTCATATGTTGTTTTAAAAGGTAATGAGTAATCGTGTTAAATAATCAGGATCTCCATATCTCCTTCTGATTGGTCAGCATCACTCCTCTCCAGCAGGCCCAGACAAGCCTGTCAAAAGCCAAACAATAGGATCCAGTTTCAAGGTCTTGCACCTAAAACCTGTACCGTCTGACACTTCCTTGAGTCTCTCTGGGGCAGACTTAGTGTCTAGGTGATGAGTTTTCTCAATGACACTTTCAAAATCCAACACCCGTTATATTAAGCAGTATTGAAACTAGATTGAATACACTTTTGATACTTTTTAATACTTTATTGAATACTTTATTTTTAAGCAGTATGTTTTTTATACTTATTGTTGCATAAATATTCTTTTGTAGTTGTTACACAAATGTCACATTACAAAATTATTTTTCTTGGTTCATTGGTACATGCCATACATTCATTATTTTCAAAAATAAATCTTTGCCCTTATGGCAGTCCTGTCCAGTCCCAATCATCATTTCCATATCAACACACATTTATACAAATACAGAAAAATATTTATACATGTACACTTCATACAAATTCTTCATATGTATTTCACACATGTATATTCAGGTTCCCCCATTGCTTACTTTTCAAATACAACTATGTCCTTTCCTTAGACATTAACATTTATAAATATACAGTTATTTATATACCTGATAAATTCACAAATTTCACATGCATTTTAACATATTATGCCCTCATGTGCAGTCCACCTTCAATTGCCATAACATGTACCGCACTTAATATCCTATATGAACTATATTCTAAAATCTACTAATAAAGGTTTAATCCATGTAAAGATTTTCACAGATTTAAAATGACAACACTTCATTCTTGATAGTAATTCCTAAAATATCATTTTCATGAATAAAATTCACGATTACTGCAGTGTCCTGTTGGTTGCTTTATTCTTTTTTATAGATAATAATACATTGCTATCAGTTTTTAATACCTTATAGGTTCAATCTGTTCATTTCTGCATCAAAATATTTCTTTTTTTAAACCAAAATACAGAGAAATGTCCACCCCCTTCATTCAGTATGTTCACAAGGGTTTGCTTCTTGATTATCACTCATTTCTACATCATCCTTCATGCTCAGACACTTTCTCTAAAATAGTTTTCACCAAAGTCAAATGACTTAACATTTTCAATGTCACAATGAGTTTACACTATACACAGAAGCACATGTTTGTTTATGAGCTACTTTTAGTTGTTTTTTGACATATCCTTTGGCTGAGAAAGTCTCCTCAGATGAGCTCAAGTATAGTAACGCTGCATTTCATAGGCAGTAACGGTGTTGAATGAAACAGTAAGCCATTTGATTAAAAACTAACGGCTTTTATTTATTACGACGTTATTCCCATCACTGCTCACGACTGCTGCTAGGGGGCGAATTCTGAATGTCGTGTGCGCCGGTCACAGTCGGTCGTATAAGGGGCGATTCACATTTCGCGTCTTTTGTGCTCGCAAGTCCGTTATTTTTACACTGGGTTCAAACCAAACGCGAATTAAGCATTTTGCGCGCTTAAATTGCATACAAATTCAATGCAAAGATGCGAGCAGATCTTTCTAGTCAATCTAGTCTTCGGCGAAGGTTGAAAATAGATATTTGAACAGTTGGTTCTGGACCCAACCTCAATATGACGAGTAAGGCATCTTCTCAGTTGCACGATTCTATAGCAAGACACTAATCTTTTGGAGATTTTCGTTGTTTTGATCACATACAGGAGCTTAACATTTATCAATCCGGCTACAGAAGCAACAGTGCTGGCTAATGATGTAGGCTTATCAGTGTCTGCGCAGTCGGGAGCTCAAGCTCATGGAATCACACACGTTCGCTTTATACGCTTAAGAGATATTCTCAATAATTTAGCTTTGATTGTATGTATTTGTATTAGTGGTGGGCCGTTAACGGCGTTAACGCAGTGAGACTCTTATCGCGCGATAAAAAAAATGTCGCCGTTAATCTATTCTCAAAGTTGGGTTGGGAGCTGGGTCTATACTACGCAAGCTATGATGACTTTCACCTTGATATTTTAGCGCGGATGTATACCAGCTTAACTGCACTGTACGGGGCGAGAACGAGATTTTTCAACTCGCGTGATTCGCGTCATTCGCGGAAGCAGAAGCCGCCTCATCATCTCATAACCAGGGCTTCATTTGCGCGATTCGCGCCGCCTCATCATCTCATAACCAGGGCTTCATTCGCGTCCTTAGCGCCGCCTCATCATCTCATAACCAGGGCTTCATTCGCGTCCTTAGCGCCGCCTCATCATCTCATAACCAGGGCTTCATTCGCGTCCTTAGCGCAGCCTCATCATCTCATAACCAGGGCTTCATTCGCGTCCTTAGCGCCGCCTCATCATCTCATAACCAGGGCTTCATTCGCGTCCTTAGCGCCGCCTCATCATCTCATAATCAGGGCTTCATTTGCGCGATTCGCGCCGCCTCATCATCTCATAACCAGGGCTTCATTCGCGTCCTTAGCGCCGCCTCATCATCTCATAACCAGGGCTTCATTCGCGTCCTTAGCGCAGCCTCATCATCTCATAACCAGGGCTTCATTCGCGCGATTCGCGCCGCAAGTAGGTCTATTGCCTCTTTGCATTAACATATAAATCACTCGCGCTTGACGCGCCATTCGCGTTTGGTTTGAACACAACAACACGTTACTGTGAAATTACCACATCAAACGTGACGTGCTAACATGGATGCAGCTATGAAGCCGCCGGGTTTGCTTCAGGGAATATTAATTTTCAAGAAGCTTCCCAATGGAAACATCGACAAGACTAAGGTTGTTTGCACCTTGTGCAATGCGGAATTGGTTTAAAAAAAACACTTTCTCTCAACAGGTAGTGGTCTAGCTTTAGTTGAAACCAGTAACTTTGTATTGAGATCTAATGTATTATGGCTCCTGTATGACATATCGCTTGTTGCTCCCTCACTCTTTGTAAGTCGCTTTGGATAAAAGCGTCTGCTAAATGACTAAATGTAAATGTACTGTAGGAGCTCTTCCAGTCTCAAGTACCACCTAAACGGAAATCATCCCTTAGCTAATGCGGAAGTAAACACAAGTTCATCTTATTGAACATAATTTATTTTCATCACCAATTATCATAGTAGAACAGCTTTCTCAAGCAGTTTGTGATGCATTTTGGAAACAGGAGATGAGCCCCTGGTCTAATGCGCTTAAGAAACCCGTTCTCACAGACTTACTTTTAGTCATTATTTGGGTAGCACACATATTCTGAATGCCTTCGGCAGAATTCAAATGAGCCATTTTAATCTAGATTAATCTAGATTAGAAAAATTAATCTATGCCCACCACTATGTACAGGACATGTTTCTGTGTGTTGTGCACACTGTGCCCCCTTAAAAATGGGTGCATGACGCCCCTGTTTAGGATAGTTTAAAACAGCTTTATGTCTGTTATGCCAGCCGTTTAATGTAATGCTAATGAATATATGCAGTTTTTAATTCCTCCACGCAATCATTTGTCACAAACATTTTGTTCAAGACCTGAGGGTTTTGTCACAGACCTCAGAACTCACAGAAGTCTGTTTTATTTCTAAATTTAGGGTTAGTTTTAACTTCAAAAAAGTCATGTGATTATTTTTGTGTCTCCTTTAACACTGGTTGTGATTTCTGCAGCAGTTGTGTTTGTGTTAAACGTCTGCTGTACACAAACACACACAAACACAAACACACTAAAGCTCATGTTGCACCAGGAAACGTTTTTCTGTGGAAGGATATGAAAGCTGCAGATCCTCTTCTCTGGAAACTCTGTTTGTTTGATCAGATATCACAATGATCTGAAGATCAGCTCATATCCACCCACACACACCCACACACATACGCAACCAACCAGCAATCTGATTGTGTCAAAATATACGAATCCTGCCTCAATGTTTTCTCTCAGATAAATGAATTCTGATATAAATTTCACATGTTCATTTTTTTACATTTTCCAGAGGCTTTTATCCAAAGCGACTTCACATTATCACCTACATTTGTTTCTAAGTATTTGCTATCCCCTGGGATCGAACCCACGACCTCTGTGTTGTTAGCTATAGTTTGTTTATTTATATATATGCATTTTGCAGATGCTTTCATTTAAAGTGACTTGCGAATATATGATAAACATTTACACATTTAACATCTCCACAACAATATCTTCATTACAAAAGACCAGAACATCTCAGCATTTTCATCACGTTTTATTCAGATAACCTGAGCAGAATAATGTACAAAACTTCATGTAACTACAAAAATACAAGAGGTATAAATGTTTCACAGTATTAAAGGGATTCACATTCTTACTGGGATTCACAGTCATTTTGATTTCACCTCATAAACGCTCTTGTAAATACTAATGATTCCTTCAAGACAAGTACATCAATCATGTTAATAACAAGTGTGTAAGTGAAGATTCTGAGCGACGTCTCTAAATCATCTTTATTATAAAGTGAGACAAGATTTCAGATGCATTGATATGATCATCACAACAGCAATGAAACGCTTCAGCCGTCCTTCAGTCAACTCTCATTGGGAGGTTCTCTGTGTTATGGTCACGCAGCCGTGGTGACTGAGACAGCGTGGAAGTGGATTGTTCACTGTTAGTTTGCCCGTGGTCGGGTGGAAGTCCCAAATGTGATCGACAGCAGAGGACGACTCATCCCGACCTCCCACAACATAAACCTTCCCATCACACACGGTGAGCCCACACGCCTCCTGAAACACAAAGACACCATCAAACATTACCCTGTGTGTGTGTGTGTGTGTGTGTGTATGTGTATGTGTGTGTGTGTGTATGTGTGTGTGCGGGTGTGTGTGTGTGTGCGTGTTTGTGTGTGTGTTTGTGTGTGTGCGTGTTTGTGTGTGTGTTTGTGCGGACATAAACGCTTCACAATCTTCCGCACCATTTTGATAGGCAGCACTGCCACTGAAGTCCAGACGTCTGTACTCGGTGTGTAACAGAACAATTCATTCAGTAAACCTCCGGTCACATATATGGAGCCGTGGAGCGAGACGGCGCTGAGCGATCGCTGAGAGAACGGACATGATGTGACATACGTCCAACTGTTAGTCACCGGATCATAACACTGCACCTGTCTCACACACACACACAATCAGATTCATTTCTGGTTATTATCACTTACACACATCATTTTATATTCTGTATATTTAATCATTTTTACTTTTGTCTCTACTGTCTGTACTATTATGTATTTACTAGGGATGTCAGAATATTATGGATTTGATGTTATCAAAAATAACAAAATTCTCTCGATATAATGGTGGTCACACGACTGTTTTTAACGAACTGTATGATCGAGAATGTTAGAAACTATAAAAGATGTTACCTTTGGCAAGGTCTATCCAGTGCCATGATTTTATTTGATAAAAGTCAAGTGACTCAGCTCATACTATAACTCACTCCTCTGAGCAACAGTAGAGTAGATGCTTATAGCACGTTTAAAATTCATCATTTAGCATTTTAAATATAGAAATAAACACCGTACAGCAGGCTTTATACCGAGGTGTTATCGAACAGTGAGATTTTGATATTATGAAATCCCTAGTGTTTACTTTAAAATAAAAAAATGAAGAAGTTTGAACATTGTTACAAATATTCTTGTTTTGTCTTAATAACACCAGTTCAAACATGACTCAAGTGACTAACACATAGAAAGAGAACAGAAGTGTTTGGAGCGCTTGAAGACATTGATGTGTTTGTTAAAGGCACCTTGTCAGTGTTGGCGTGATCGCTAACAGCTCCAGAGATGCTGTAGAGTTTCCCATCACAGGTGACGGCTGCGGCCGAGCTCACGGCCAACAGAAGATCACATACAGACGTCCATGTGTTCTCATGAGGATTATAACACTCCACAGCAGACAGACGCTCACAGCCGTTAAAACCTCCCACCACATACAGCTACAGCAACACAAACACACGTGTGGATGACTCAATGTCTCTAATACACTATTGACTGCGTGTTATCTGTTTTTTATTCTTTATTCATTTTTATTCTTATTATATCTTTTTTTGTATTGATTTAAAACCGTGCAAATAAAACAATCATAAACTTGATATGAAGTGAAGTCTATATTGAGATGTGTAGAGCACAATGTGATGAAGCGGTCCAGAGGTCTCACCTTTCCCTGGAGAGAAACCATCTTGTGTCTCCATCTGCCCCGGCACAGACCTCTGACACGAACCCACTGATTGATGTGAGACATAAACCTCCAGACGTCTGCACTGTTCAGCTGCCCACCTGCGCAGACGCATCACAACAGAACTCTTTCAATAACAACAATAATAATGAGTTGTAATGAAGAGTTTGGTTCCAAAATGAAATCATGTTATTTTATTGTGCATTCCTACGAATATCAATCAAACTTTTGTCGGTTTGTTTTGATTTAAGCCATAATAACATCATAAAAAACATGATTTGAGATTTTATCTCATTTTATGAACCAAACTCTTCAAATAGTGTTGATGTATTGTGCCGTAGAACTCTCTAGAAATGACCCATGGTGATGTGATGACCGATGTGATAGAGGAACGCTTCAGTAGAACACAAACCTGAGATATAAATGTGGTTCTGTAGCTCACAGGCTGCGAACTCAGATTTGGGATACCCGGGCAGAGCGACAGAGGAGATCCAGTCACCCGTGATCGGATTCAGCATCTCCATCAGAGACAATCTGGAGAAACTGTTCTTAACACAACCACCAATGACCACAATCATCTCCGCCCAACCCGAGCTCCTGGCAACACAACATCAACTCTTAAATAATACATATTGACAAAGTCAGTGCGTTTATTACAGTGCCGATGATCAGAGAAACCCGTTCTGCTAAAGTGATCTTTTGTTACTTCTTTATCTGTATAATAAAAGTCAAAATGTGTGTTAAAGATGACGCTCACCTCCTGGGTCTGGTGCGAGGCGAGCTCACCTCTCGGCCATAAACGCGGTACATTCGAGCCTCGTGCAGCAGCGGTCTGCAGTCACGACAGTCCAGCACGAGCTCGTCCGCTTCTAGCGTGCCGGTGAAGAACGCCGGGTCCAGCAGGGGGAGACGCATCTGCTCCAGCAGCTCCTTCAGGTTGTACTTTCTGTCCGCCGGCCGGTGATGAACCCACCTGAGCGCCGATTCCACCCTAACCTCCTCCGGCACCTGCAGCAACTCGCAGGTCAGCAGCTCCAGGACCCGAGCAACGGGCGAGCCGAGGAACTCCTGGTGTTTGGACACCTCTTCAAAGTTGTGTATCAGCATGTTCTGACACTCGTCCTGCAGCGGCCCGAGCGAGTACAAGTCGGCCAGCTCCATGAAGCCCAGACAGTTAGCTGGACTGACGTTCTTCTCCAGAAGGTTCACGCAGGCCGTGGACAGAGCCGACACTTCCAGCTGATGCGCCGCCAGGAACACGCTCTCCACCTTCTCCTCGTCTAGATTCAGTTTGCCCTCGTACAAGAAGTCCAGCAGATGCTCCATGGCTTTCCTGGAGATTCCCTCAAGCTTCACCTCGGTCTGTTTGCTCTCCTGGAAGGAACCGCAGAACATGGCGTGGAAGAAGGGGCTGCTGGCGCACAGCGTGGCGCGATGACAGGGAAACTCACAGCCGTCCACCCACAGCACTACATCTGTGAACGTTCCACTGCGTCGGTAAGCGTTCAGAACCATCAGGATGTTTTCCGCGTGACTGGAACCCGAGCACAGGATGACCTCTGACCTGCTGTCAATCAGCTCGCTGTTGATGCCAAACCCCATTCTGACCGGATGGACTCTCCCAAAGCCTGCACACGGACGTACTCTGATATATTTACTCTTTATTAACCAAATAAACCATCCATCATGTACACAACTCAACTGGTGTAAACACTGCCCAACTCTTTCTATGTTGCACGTTTATATGAAAACAGATTGATCGATATGAAAAAAATAAAGGCTAAATATCTGAATTTTAAAGATTTAATCCACACAGGAGGTGTTAAAACGAGCGAATCCAGAGGGAAAATCCAGTTAAAAATTCACAAAATATTCTTGAAAATAAATTTCTTCTCAACGGACATATTTTCTCTTAAACCCAAACTGAAGAAAAATGTTAATAATGTTTTGTATTCCCGAGAAAACTAAAAAGACTGTTCTTCATTTTTTTCTTTTTTCTCATGAAACAAATATAAGAAAATATTTCTAAATTTCTAAAGAGGATATATTCTTACTAACTTTATCATTTATCTTAAGAACAATCTCACATTTTGTCTTAAGAACAGTTTCTTGAATAGGGCCCCTGAACTTTACCAAAATACCCTTTAAAAAAAGTATGAATATAAATCTTTCCTTTCCTAGTGCAACACAAGTGATATCACAAACATGAGAAGAAATGATGTGTGAACTCACCTGAAGCTCTATGATCGTGTGACGTGACGTCCAGGCGCTTTGTGTTTAACTACACTACACTAGTGGGCGGAGTCATCACCTGTCAATTACTCAAGTGCCACAGAAAAACATTTCCTGTTCTCATTAAACCTTCTTCACATTAAATTCCTCAACAACAAAAAAAACGTTTGATTGTGTTTGACAAAAAAAGCTGTTCTCTTACAGGAACAAAACTCTGTTGTGTTTATTATTATTAATAATGAGATTCGTATACAGTCTCTTATTTTCTGAACTGTCAAAACTCCTCTCAAATGCTCGCTACGGATACGAAAAACGCAGAAAATGTAAATAAGGCAGTGTGTAAATGTGACGTGAGGTCGTATTTATTTTTTAACGTGCGTCATTTACTGTCAGTTCCGGAGCTCATCACGTTTATGTGAAAAAAACCTGAAACAAAACGATGAAAGTTTTACTGCCCCGATCCCCACATCATGTAGTCTACATGTAGTAGATCATTTGTATTCGTCGTTTTTTCACGTGCTCTGTGAATAATCGGGTTAAAACGTTAAAAAATATCAGGTAAAATTGCACATGACCGCCCTCTGGTGTCGTGTTTTTTTACCTGATATTTCGTTAATCACAGAGCACGTGTCGTGAAGGCAGCATGACATGAACACATAGCCGCGGGGTCGTGTTTTGAGAAGTTCTGACTGTACCATGTGCGAGCCGCTTAAGTTTGACGTTAATAAATAATGGAGGCAAATATGAGAAGATCTCAGTGTGTTCATATGATACAGCTGAAAAAAAACACATAAACGCATTTAGCAAAAGCTCAACCCGATGCGCAGCCGCAGTTTAACCACACAAACAAAAACCATCATCTGCAAATCACTCGATTGAACACAACTGTGTGCTGCACAGCGACAGCACAGAAATCCACCCGTGACGTCACACATTCTACCTGTAGACCCGGCCACAATCTCAAATAAAGAAATAAGTGTCTTACATTAACAGAGTGTTATTTACACAGAGTAACGCTACGAATATCCCACCTAAGGCAGCAATGCGTTTTACTCTAACCGTAAATATGGAGAAGGAGGAGGAACATTTCTAGATGCTCTACATAATATAGTTATGAACAGACCAGATCAGCGCAGGTTTGTGGTGGTATGGGATAATGTCAGTTTCCATCGGGCTGCTCTGGTCCAGGCCTGGTTCACCAACCACAATCACTTTGAAGTGGTATACTTGCCCCCTTACTCGCCATTTTTAAACCCTATAGAGGAATTCTTTTCGGCTTGGAGATGGCGTGTATCTGACCGCCAACCACATGACCGCATGCCTCTTCTGCAGGCAATGGAACAGGCCTGTGGCGACATTCAGGTGACAGCAATCCATGGATGGTTTCGACATGCAAGGGGATATTTTCCCCAGTGTCTAGTGTGAGAAGACATTGCTTGCGATGTCGATGTGATCCTGTGGCCAGACCCCAACAGACGGCAGGATTCACGAGCCCACGTTTGCACAATTGCCACGATTTTCAGTGTTTACAGTATAGTGTTTTTTCTATTTTTATTTTTTGCTTTCTCTGAATTCATGTTACTGCAATGTACAATATTGAGTAGGCCTATTTCCTTTTCTGGTTGTTTGAAAATGTGCCTCCTGAAAATATGTCTTCTGAATAAACAGAGAAAATCAAAGACTGCAGTGTTTTATATAAAGTAAACTAGTGTGTTCCCCCTGATCTGAAAGTGTATGTATATGATGCAAGTATGTGTCATTTTGTCATCAGAGTAACATTTTGACAAAGGAATGTTAGGTTTTGATAGTAGAGCTTCAATTTGACACAGATGTGAATGGTATATTTCCCAGTGTTGTGTCATGTTTACTTGTGTGTAGAGTTTTGGCAAAATCAGCGATGTTAGCAAAATGTGATCAAGCAACGGGCAAAAACTGTAAAGCCCTGCACCCCTAACCTTACCCTAAACTTTATGAATAAAAAAACGTTTAAGCCTGAAATCAATTTTATTGAATACAAACGCGAGAGTAGAACCTCAGCCTCTTGTGTCACACTTCACAAATGACACCTTACGACACTGCACTTAAGAACTGCGCTTTTACAGCTAACGAGAACTCTGCAAAGCGTGTGTCTGTATAAAAGGTGTTTTATTGTGTGAGGACTGCGCACTACGAGAGCGCGTCTGTAGACTGCGTCACAAATGATGACCTGGAGTAACTTTGACTAAGGTGAAGACAGGTGATAAAGGACAGGTTAGGCGGAAAGCCCTAATATGGAAATGGACTGGGTGTGTTTTATGCAAATGGCTAAACTCATTTAGAATATCTAGATTCACTAACATTAGAATGAGGTTATGAGAGTACGCACGTGTTGTGAATTAGGCGGAACGTTTTCGTGGGAGGTTCAAATGTGCGTATAAATACGACAAATCTGCGCAATTATTAGTGAATGAGACCCACTGTTCCAAATGAAGTCATTCTCACACGGTCTCTATTCCTATCACATCATGTCTCTTTCAGTTTTTCATTCGCTCGACGCCCCGCGGCTATGCATGAATGTGATACGCATGTTATGACAGAGAAGACTGGACGAGTTCACTGATATTTCACGCGTGTCTGCTGTTATCCACGTGTCGTGTCGAAAGAACTTGTCCAGATGTTAGCATAGCTGTCAGCCTCTGTTTAGAGAAATGAAGAAAAGTTTGGTCTTGTTTCAATAAAAAACATGATAAAATCAACTTTTATTACTCAATGTAGTTGCGTTCTTAACTTTAAATATAATTGTTGCTTATCTGAAATAAAACCTTAAATAATAAACCTCGATGACGTATGCAGATTTCATAACTTTCGAAATGCGAAGCCCTTAATTTCGGACGCACCTCCTGCAAGTTGCGCGCGCGTGTCATGCCGAATCCCTCGCGACAGGTGGAGACAAACACCACGCGCACAGCTCTGACGCATCAGGTGACTGAATCACACAAAACACATATAGAAACAAACATGTATGATACAAGAAATAATAAACGAATAACATGAACTTGTTGTTTTCCTGAAATGAACTGATGTTTATTGTGACTTTGTAAATATATGTTTATTTTCGTAAACACGCATCTATGACAACGGGGGACGCGAACACTCATCTATCTGAGCGTTTTACTTTTAAACGCGTTACCGCTGCGTGCGTCCAGCAGTTGTCGAAAGCGTTCTGTGTGATGTGATGGACCTGTGGAGTAACTGTTAGGCAAAAGGAAAAGTTTTCCTGCTCAAATCCAGCATGACGACGGGAAAATCCCGGAATAACCCCGATATAAAAATAACAACGATCTTTATCAGCGGGACGCATCGCGGCGGTGATTTCAGATGAAGATGAGACGCGCCGCACGTCATACTGTAAGTCAACATGTAATCTTCCATATGACTGTATCAGCTGAGTTTACATGACTGTAGTTTACCAGAGTTTCCGCCACAGTGACAGAGAATCAAACACGATGATCGTGAACATTTCACTCAAACTCTGTTCAAGTCACTTTTCATTTGAAGCAGAACGTGCGATGTTGTAGCTCAATGACGTCACTACTGTAGATGTGTTCTTATAACTGTTATGAAGTAGTAAAGTTAAAAAGTCTTCATCTATAAAGTGAGGTAGGAGAGTGTGAAGGAGAGGGCGAGTGAGGGGGAGAGGGAGGGAGGGAGGGAGAGAGAGAGAGAGAGAGAGAGAGGGGTCAGAGCTGTCCAATCCCACACAAGGCTCGAGCTAAGAAGGAAAAAACAAGCGAACATTGCAGGATATTCTCACAGGATGTGTACGAGAGCAGAGAGAGAAAGAGAGAGAGACATGTGAGTGTGTGTGGAGCACAGAAGAGCTCATGAAGAGATTCAACTGAGGTAAGACTCTGTACCTGTCATGTGATGATTGTGAAGATGAGCTGTGATGGATCTGTTCATATTTCTGCTGTAACACACACTCACACGCACGCACACAGTCTGAGGATGTTTGACTTATATGACGAGTATCAGAGAAGAAAACATCAGTGACGTCAAAGAAACATTGACACGACAGTTTCCACCGCTTCACACACTGAGGAGAGAGAGAGTGTAGTTTGACTGATGATGATGATGTCATGATCATAATAATGATGATGATGATGTGAATGTGTTTTGTGCTCATTGATGTCTGGGTCTCTTCAGCACTATGGATGTCCGTGTCTGGATCGTGGTGCTCATGGTAACGCCTGTCGCTCTCTTCAGACGTCCAGCAGAACTTTCTCTCTGTCATGTGGTGAGTAAACACATCTTCTGTCTTCTCACAGAGATCTCAGTGTGTTTCTCCTCGACAGCAGTGAGATGAAATGGATATTGAGACACATTGAGATCTGCTCCTCAGGTGTTCCTCGTGAATAATCTCAGAAAAGATGAGACCTGTCATCAGACGTCAAGAGATCTCAATGTGAACTCGATTATTTCTCAACAACTCTTTTCACAGCCGAAATCATCTGGACTACTTTCACCCACTTTCACAACAACTGACGACACATCTGTGTGGAGTTTGTGGCATAAGAAACATTTGAAACACTTGTAAAACAAATGTGAAACCATGCAAAACCTGAAATCATCTGTAATGTAATCATATATGTAGTGTGTAACAGTATATAAATGCGGATGGTGTGTGTGCGTCCTGGTTTTCATCACTGTGTGAGGACCTAACTTCAATGTCATTATCAAGGGTCCATATGATGGAAAACAGCTTATAAATCATACAGAAGGATGTTTATTGAAAATGTAAGAATGCAGAAGGGTTTGTGTGATCGTTGGGTTTATGTGTTGGGTCAGTGGATAAAATATATCATGAGACTGATACAGTATAAAATCAATGGAATGTCCCCATAAAACAGGGACATCGGTGTGTGTGTGTGTGTGTGATGACGACACCAGGGGAAGTGTGTACAGGATGAAATAGATTAGTGTCCTTCCTCGCTCAACTCTGATGAAGACGGAAACAGAGGGTTAGTCCAAGGCACCAGGGGAAAATTCTCTAATACAGAGTTATTTAAAGAGTATAAATACTGTGTGTGTGTGTGCACTGATAACTTACCTATTTAAAAATAGGTCCCAAGAGTTGATTATTTTGTAATGTTCCAGGAAACAGAAGCGTTGTGATGTCATGACTAATGTTCAGCAGACGTCATTACGCGTGTAGACATCATGTGTGACTAAAGATCCTCTGTAGAACACAGCACAAGCTGAGGAGTTCTGAGGAATGCATAATAATGCTCTTCTATTTTCCTGTTGTCTTCAGCTCCAGAAAGATGCCGACTGCAGTCATCTGAACCTCAGAAACATCCCCAAACATCTTCCCTCCGGCATCCTCACGCTGGACCTGTCCCAGAACCGTCTCCAGAACCTGACGGATGACTCTCTCCTGTCTTACACCGCCATCCATCATCTCAAGCTTCACGCCAATCAGATCCAGTTCATTCAGCCGGGCGTCTTCAGAGACATGAGTCATCTGCGTGTGCTGGATCTGTCCAGGAACTCTCTGGATGTTTACGGCGCTCTGAAGACACACGTGGGGCCGCTTCCGTCCGTACACAGTCTGGATCTGTCGGGAAACGGCCTCTTCACCCACATGAGCGACTACTTTCTGAGAGACGCTCCGGCGCTCACCAACCTGTCGTTGAACGGGAACAGCATCACCAAAATCAGCAGGGACACGTTCAATGGATCTCAGGCCTTACGAAACATTGACTTGCATAACAACGTCATCATTGAGATCGAAGAAGGCGCCTTTGAGTCCTTGAGCAATCTCTCCGAACTCGATTTGTCCGTGAACTCCGTTTCTTGCATCGTGGACTTTAACCTCTTCCAGCTCAAGACGTTAAACTTGAGCAGAAACAGCATGAGCAGCTTCCAGACCATCGATTCTGACCGGGACTTTGAGCTGCTGGATCTGGACCTGAGGGAAAACAAAATCCTGGATTTCCCTGTCCTTCCCCGGAACAACAGACTGGTGTTCCTGGACCTGTCACGAAATCTCTTGAGGAGCGTGAACTGCTCGGGTCCTGTGGACGAGCTGGAGAACCCAAAGGACAGTTCTATCTGCGGCGGTAAACGGCATCAAGATCTTCCGAGGCTGATGTACTTAGACTTGAGTTACAATCAGCTGAAAAGCCTTCCGTCCTCTTTCTTCAGCAGCACGAAAGCTCTGGAAACCCTAAATGTCAGCAACAACTGTTTGCAGAGCTTCAGGGTGACGGCGGACGGGCCGCTGAACTCTCTCAGAACGCTGGACGTCAGCTTCAATAACCTCCAGGATCTCGAGTTGAGGAGGAGACGCTGACGGCGCTGGAGGTTCTGCACCTGCAGGGGAACTCTCTCCGTGTGTTGGACGCCAACATCTTCTCCAGACTGCCCAGTATCCACACCCTCCACCTCCAGCAGAATCGTCTGAGCATCTGCCCTGCCGCAGACGGCTGCGTCTCGCTCGCGTCCCTCCCCACCTTACGCTATCTCTACCTGTCAGAGAACGTGCTCTCGTCCGTCCCGCGGGAAGCCTTCAGTGGCAGCCCGCTCCTCATCCTGGATCTGTCTCTGAACCCCGGCATGGAGATAGACGCCGGCGCTCTTTCGGGTCTGGAGACCTCTCTCGGCCGGCTGTGTCTGAGAGGAAACGAGCTCAGAACGCTGGCCGTAGACTTCACCCTCTTCAGCAACCTGAAGTCATTGGATCTGTCGGTGAACCGGTTTACGGCTTTGTCTCTGTGGAGCGGGGACTCTTCCGTGGAGTCTCTGAACCTGCAGAGTAACAGTCTGGTGACGCTTGCGCCCGCCACCGTGTCGGCTCTGCAGAAAGCGCTCAAGACTTTATACGTGGGCTCGAACCCGCTGAGCTGCTGCGGAAACCCGCACCTCCTCACTTTACTGCAGCGGGACGGGGTGTCAGTGCCCGACATCGCCGCCGCGACCTGCTGGTACAGCAAAGACTCACAGAACACTGAGCTCAGCGTGAGCGCCGTACGGGCTGAGCATTGCGCGTCTGCCGATGGGAACGTGTTGCTGATCAGCGTGCTTGTCTTATTGGTGTTGGGACTGACGGTGCTGTCGACCGTCATCTTCAAAGTCTGTCACTCCAGACGACACGCGTTCAACAGAGGAATCAGAGCTTGAACAGAAGAGGGAAAAGAAACCAAAATACTCTCGCCTGACTGCGGTGGGTTTCGGTATGGAATGTGTGGGTGCTCGGGAAGGACAAAACTATGTGAAAACGCACAACCTTGTGGGTGTGATCACATCTGATTGAACCGGAGGGATGAAGGTTTACCACATAAAGACACACAACAGACAAATGTAGCAGAAACACATATGAAGGACATGATGATGATGATATAACACTAGCTCATCTCCACACGGTTATAAATCTGCATCACAGAAGGTTGTTTTTTGTATTGTGTGTCTTGTTTTCCTCTGAACACACACCCACCGCATGCGTGTTTGATCAGTCTGTCTGTTTTTAGATGTTTCCAGTCTTTGACCCTGACTGATGTCTATATGGGGTGATGTACACAAGCGGCTGATAAAGATAGTCAGGAGAGTCCACACACATCATCACGGCTGATATTAATAGTGTTTTTATTTCACAGACTGTTAACACTGTAATAACAGCAGCTTCCTCCTGTCAATCATCTTCTGCTTTTCTACACCACACACACGTCATCAGAACGCTACATGAAGGAATTATTACCCATCGACTGCTATATATACATATACAGTACATATATAAATATATTTATGAAGTACTTATTTTGATAAATAAAAGATCTACCTGATGTGTCTTCTGTGTCCTTTAACTGCTGCTCAGAACTGTGAAGAGAGAAGAATATTATCAACACATGTACGGCTTTAATTTACACGAGCACATGAGGGTATTTACACAAGTTTACGTAAAGTGACTGTTCAAACAAAGAAGGTGAAGCACAAAAGATCAACATTCTTCAAAATATCTTCTTTGGTGTTCTGCAGAAGAAAGAAAGTGACCTGACACGAAATGAACAATGAAATAATTTTCTGTAACACTTTCCTTGAAGCATGTCTGTAAAATGCATTATAATTCTTCATAATGTGTGTTGTAATGCATTATATGTAGTTGTAAAGAAGTATAACCAATTTAAAATGTGAAGTGTTATAATGTATTAACTGTAATAACAATTATTTATAAGACATTACAATGCTTTAAAACTACTTTTATAATGAATTATAAATACATAGTTTGAGGAAAGTGTTACCCAATTTTTTGTTTTAATTTAAAATTGTGTGTGTGTGTCTGTGAGAGAGAGAGACATTGTGTGTGTGTGTGTGTGTGTGTGTGTGTGTGTGTGTGTGTGTGATTAGCTGGCAGAGAGGAAGTCAATGCCATCAGTTGTGTCCAAACAGGAAGCAGTCACAGGAAAAGCAACACATGGAACGTTGAGTTCTTTCCGTTTGTTTTCCTGCAGGAGGCGGGTGGGAGTGTGTTAGAGGGTCTGTGGATTTCTCTCAAAGTTTACATTCAAAAAACATCACGTCATACTGTTTGGTTTCCACTTAAAACTTTTAGTTTTTTGCTATTGTTCATTTCGTAAAACTGCCTCTAGATTCACATGTGACTCGAGTTAGTCTCTAAAACATAGACACATGACAGATGAGATCTCTAATGTTTCAGTGATTTCTGAAAGACAACGAGATGAAATGGAAAGAAAAGAAAGTCTCAGATATTTCTCTTGAGAACAAGAGTGATGAGAGTTTGAGAAGAGATGTCATTAATGTGTCAAACTGAGCTCAGATTCGTCTCGTCTGTCAATCAAAAGTCAATATGATTGAAGATCTCAATAACAACTTCTGCACATTGACTCAAATCAGATGATTTCACCTCTACATTCATTTACACCTCCACTTCTGTCTCACTTGATTCTCTTTTTATTTCTCCTGAACCATTTTAGGAGAAACATCTAAGACTGAGTTGAGACTTAAATGAAACCCAACGGAGAACTCCATCAAATGTTGTAATTTGTGAAACCAGAGAGCAATAACATGATGTGTTTGTGTCGTGCTCAGCTGTGAACATCAGTGTGTGTATGATGATGGTGTGTTACATTAAACTGTAATGTCAGTTTGTGATGAAGTTTGTTGGTCTGAAGAGGAAGAAGTGTACAGTGTGTATTTATAGTGCACTAAACTCTTTGATTCTTCCTGATGTAAAGACACAAATCAGGTTTTATTGTGTATGTGAATGATGTATTTACAGTAAGAGTGTTATTTATATAATTACTGTAAATCCTGTAAGATGTGTTGAAGATTCTTGTTGTTACATGAAGCTGTAATTACCACAGACACACGGAACACATTCACATGTTTCAAGAGCGTCTTTGTCTCCCTGGATTCTATAAAACAATAGCAGCATTTATATCACATCACACACTTATAAGTGAACGTCTCAGCTGGGTGTGTGTGTCTGTGTCAGTCCGTGTGTGCGTGTGTGTGTGTGTGTGTGTGTGTACATCCTCACAGGTCCAGTTTAACATCTGTGTGTTTATCAGAATGGCTCCGGTCAGGTATGTAGACTGAGCTTCATCGGATACAAGCATCTGTAACGGATCACACACAGTTCTAAACTACACAGAAGGTTCTTACAAAACATCACGCTGCTTTCTGACATATGACATGAACACGGGGATCATACACACAATGTTAATCAGAGCAACACATTAAAAACACACCATAACAACATGTTCTTGATTGATTCGAGGTTTAAATGAGGGCCGACCTGTTGAACAAGCTGAGCAGAAGACTGAGAGCCGCTAGACCAGATGAAATAGTTTAGAATGTGCTAATGGGTTTTCATCAAATGTTAGAGATGTCTTGATCGAACTTCCGTTGACATTTCTCATCAGTTGGATTGTGTTGTCTCACATCAGTAATGTTTTTGTAAAGTACACTTTTAAAAACAACTGAACTATCCTAATGTAACTAAGGCCTAGTCCTAATTTAAACTAATCCCTGTCCGGGAAACCACCTATGTGTAAGCTTACAGATACTGACACAGAATTTGACCAACGCAGAGGGAACACAAACACTGATCAGATGTGAGTTATATCATAACATTCTTATTATCATTTGCCTAATGTATGACCGTACATAAAGACTGGAAAATATTGATTCTGTAATAAATCCTGAAGCGTCCTATCGTGTCTGGAGCAGTCAAACACTGGACTGAAGAAGTCTTGTGTGAATCACATCAGTGAACTTCATCTCATGAACATATAAACAAATCACGATGTTTGTTTGTACACCGGAAATCTGGATGAGTGCCCTTCCTCCACCCGTCTGTCTGGATCACCCACACACACACACACACACACACACATGTATGTGAGTCACGTCCGTGCTCTCTCACATTAGGTTCTGTGTTCAATCTGAGTCGAGTGCAGGTCTGATAAGCGTCTGATGCATCTGTAATGTTAAAAGAAACGCTGGATGTGATTGTGTGTGTGTGTGTGTGTGTTTTTGAATCAAACAGAATTCATTTTTTTATGAAAATGTAAAAGAGCAGAAAGTGTTGTGTGATTGTGAGGTTTAGGGGAAGGGAATTTGATATACAGCGTGTATATTGCGTGTGTGTGTGTGTGCGTGTGTGTCTGTCATGTTTAATGAAACACTGGACGTCTCTCCTGCATGGGGTGTGTGTGCATGCGTGCGTGCGTGTGTGTGTGTGTGTGTGTGCGTGTGTGTCTGTCATGTTTAATGAAACACTGGACGTCTCTCCTGCAGGTTATTTGATTCTGAAGATGAACAGAGAGAAGGTGAAGAAGAAGAGCTCAGGAAAGCTTTCACTTGACAACAGCTCAGAGGCAAACAAACACTTCAGACACACAAACACTCTCTCACAATATTCATGTCTTTGTGTCACTCATGACCTGAAGGCCTGAAACTCAAATTCTCTAAACATCAACAAAGAAGCTCACAATGACTGCTGAAGCTTTTCTTC